>NW_026596117.1:6290056-6295627 GCF_907164565.1 Psammomys obesus | reverse complement strand
GTGTGTGTGTGTGTGTGTGTGTGTGTGTGTGTGTGTGTGTGTGTGTGTGTGTGTAGCAGACTAGAGATGATCAGGTTTAAGAAATTATGCCAGGGATAACATTAACCAGTTTGTGTGGGGAACCAAGAAAGTCTTGAAAAGTAAAAGTTCTTTAGATTTAGTACGTTTATCTTATATTATATGGCTAATACCGACTTATAAGTGAGTATAAACTGTATGTGTCCTTTTGCTTCTGGTTTACCTCACACAGAATGATCTCTTCTAGTTCTCACCAATTGCCTGCCAATTTCATGATTTCCTTGTTTTTAATTGCTGAGTAGCAGTTCATTGTGTAAATTTACCACAGTTTCTGTATCCATTCCTCAGTTAAGGGACATTTAGGTTTTTTCCAGATTCTGGCTATTACAAAGCTGCTATGAACATAGTTGAGCAAATATCCTAGTTGTATGGTTGAGCATCTTTTGAATCTATGCCCAGGAGTGGGGTAACTGGATCTTGAAGTAACACTAGAGAAAGCTAATTTCCTGAGAAAGCACCAGATTGATTTCCAAAGTTGTTTTACAAGGTTACATCCCCACTATCAATGGAAGAGGGTTGCACTTTCTTTACACTGCTCCAGCATGTGTCATCTCTTGAGCTTTTGATCTTAGCCAATCTGATGGGTATGAGGTGGAATCTCAGAATGAAACATCACTCAGAATGGGAAACAGGATAGTCATCAGAGGTAGGAGAAGACAAGAAACAGAACAAGAGCCTTCCACAGGAAGCCTCTGAAAGACTCTACCCAACAGGGTATCGAAGGAGATGCTGAGACTCAGAGCCAAACTTTGGGCAGAGTGCAGGAATGCTTATAGAAAAAAAAGAGAGAGATGGAAAAACCTGCACGGGACAGGAACTCCACAAGGATACCATCAGAGCCAAAAACCCAGGGCCCAGAGGGACCTTCAAAGACCAATACTCCAACCAAGGACCATGCATGGAGAGGACCTAGACCCCCTGCACAGATGTAGCCCATGGCTGCTCAGTTTCTAAGTGGGTTCCCTAGTAAGGGGAGCAGGGATTGTCTTTGATATGAACTCAGTGGCTGGCTCTTTGATCACTCTCCCACCCACTAGAGGGTTCAGCCTCACCAGGCACAGAGGAAGATGATGCAGCCAGTCCTGATGAGACCTGATACGCTAAGGTCAGATAAAAGGGGAGGAGGTCCTTTCCTAACAGTGGGCTTGGGAAGAGAAGTAGGGGGAGAAGAGGGAGTGTGGGTGGGACTTCAAAAAGATGAGGGAGGGGGTTATAGCTGAGATACAAGGTGAAAAATTGTAATAAACAAATAAATTTACTAATCTAAAAAAAGAAATTTTTGAGTGAATGTGTGTTATTGACCTGAGCACGGCCACGTCAGCTCATACCTATGGAAAAAATGGCAAAATGCTCCCAAATCCCAGAGAGATGACAAAACTTTTCTAGGAACTATGACTGCAAATGTTGAGCATATGTACAGAAAATGTCCACCATAACTTTCTCTCCCTTGAATATGTTTGCCCTAAGGATCATTCTCCTACAAGACTGTTCCTCTTAATATTTTTTTTCTTTTTTTTTTTTTTTTGAATTTTATTTTTTTTCTTATCAGTTACATTTTATTAACTCTGTATCCCAGCCGTGTCCCGATCCCTCATTCCCTCCCAGTCCCTCCCTCCCTCCCTCCCTCATCTCCACCGTGCCCCTTGCCAAGTCCACTGAGAGGGGGGACCTCCTCCCCATTCATCTGATCCTGTTTTATCAGGTATCTTCAGGACTGGCTGCAAAGCTCTCCTCTGTGGCCTAACAGGACTGCTCCTCCCTTGGGGGGTGGGGAGGCCAAAGAGCCAGTCATTGAGTTCCTGTTAGAAATAGTCCTTGTTCCCCTCACTATGGGAAACCAATTGGTTACTGAGCTGCCACAGGCTACATCTGAGCAGAGGTTCTAGGTTATATCCATACATGGTCCTTGGTTGAATATCAGTCTCAGAAAAGACCCTGTGCCCAGATATATTTGGTCCTTGTGGAGCTCCTATCCTTTCCTCATCAGACTAACTTCCCTTCTTTTTTATGATTCCCTGTACTCTGCCAAAGGTTTGGTCATGAGTCTTTGCTTTGAAAACACTGCTAGTTAGAGTCTTTCAAATGCACTCAGTAGACTCCTGTCATACGTTCAATGCACATCCCATCTGTCTTTCTAAACGAGGATGGATCATCTTACCCCATGTCCGCTCTCTTGATTATCTTTTTTAGGTGTACAGATTTCATTAAGTTTATCAAATCTTATAGGTCTATATAAGTGAGTATATACCGTGTTTGTCTTTCTCCTTCTGGGATATTTCACTCAGGATGATCTTTTCTAGATCCCACCATTTGCCTGCAAATTTCATGATTTCCTCTTTTTTGATTGCTGAGTAGTATCCATTGTGTAAAAATACCACAATTTCTGAACCCATTCCTCTGTTGATGGACATCTGGGTTGTTTCTAGGATCTGGCTATTACAAATAAAGCTGCTATAAACATGGTTGAGCAAATATCCCTTTTGTGTACTTGAGCAAACTTTGGGTATATACCTAGCAGTGGTATAGCTGGGTCTTGAGGAAGCACTATTCCTAATTGTCTTAGAAAGTGCCAGATAGATTTCTAGAGTGGTTGTACCAGTTTACATTCCCACCAGCAGTGGAGGAGGGTTCCCCTTTCTCCACAACCTCTCCAGCATGTGTTGTCCCTTGAGTTTTTCATCTTGGCCATTCTGATGGGTGTAAGGTGATATTTCAGGGTCGTTTTGATTTGCATTTCCCTGATGGCTAATGAGGATGAGCATTTCTTTAAGTGTTTCTCTGCCATTCAATATTCCTCTGTCGAGAATTCTCTGTTTAGCTCTGTTCCCTATTTTTTAATTGGATTACTTGGTTTGCTGCTTTTCAGCTTCTTTAGTTCTCTTAATATTAACTCAACATGTTTCCTTGACCTTTTTGTATACCACACACCCTTTTCTATCTGTGTACTTATTACAGTAAGCCCTGGTGACTGTTAAGCTGTAGGCAATAACCCTATCTCAGTCCAACGGTGTATAAGTATATTGAGCTTCACAGGGGCTGTGAAATCTTCCGTAGAGAACCAAAATCACTGGATCCCAACTTTTGTGTATGTGTCTGTCTGTGTCTTTGTTTCGCTCCAACCCTCTCAGTCAGGTCCCTCACATCAGTCAAGGATACAGCAAAGTAGTCCTTCTAACTCTCACTTAGAAAAATAAATATTGAACAAATCTATTGAAAAGCATGAAGTTGTTGACCTCACAAGGCACCTCCTAATTCCACGCCAAGAGAGGAGAGGAGAATAGGGAACAGAAGTGTTTATCTACAAAATACCATTCCTCACAAATTGAAAGTTATCCCAACCATTTGGAGCTTTGTTGGGTTTGGCAAGTTTGTGTCATCATACCCTGCTCATGGGCGAAGCCACAAGATTGAAGACACACAGTGATTAAGAATATAGTGCCACCGGCACAGTAATTATCCATCACCATTGATGAGTATGAGCTCAGAGGCAAAACAATGAAAGAGAGGATGGGTCATCAAGTGTGTCTGCTGTGAGCAGTGACAAAAAAGGGGGCGGGGAGAAGAATGGAGAGGCTTAGGAGAACACGATCCTGTCTACCTTAAAATGGTTTGGCTTTTAGTCTAAGTAAAATGAGAAACCATTAGAGGACTATGGAACCATCTGGCTGTGGTATTGAGGATAGATTGTGGGTGATGAAGTAAGAGCCACAGTGGAGACAGGAAGAACTGCTAGGAAGCTATTAAAGTAATTCAAGGGAAAAAAATAACATGGCTTAGATCAGAATGGGGCAAGGCAATTAGTAGTGAATGATTAGACATGAGCCATTTTGCTTAGAGGTGGAGTCCCTTTCAGTTTTTATGTACTAGAAAAGAACTCTAACAAATAATGTCTAAGGGTTTCTATAGCTGTGAGAAAACACTACATCCAAAAACAGGGAGGAAAATATTTATTTGTATTACAGTGATAAACATGCAATGATGAATTTGCAATGATGTGTATGCTGTTAATCACCGAAAGAAATCGGAATAGTAACTCAAATCAGGCAGATACTTGGAGACAGGAGCTGAAGCAGAGGCCATGGAGGAGTGCTGATTACTAGGTTGCTCAGCCTGCCTCCCTATAGGACCACCATCCCAGTGATGAAACCGCCCACAATGAGCTAGATCCTCTCCTATCAATCACCAATTAAGAAATGCCCTACAATGCTCACTTATAAATGGATATTACACATATAATATAGGATAAACATACTAAAATTTGTACACCTAAAGAAGCTAAGCAAGAAAGAGGACCCTGGGTAAGATGATCAATCCCCTTTTAGAAAGGCAAACAGGACAGACATTACAAGAGGGAGATAAGACAAGGGTCTATCATAAAGGGCTTCTGACACCAGCAGGGTGTCAAAGTAGATAATGAGATTCATAGCTAAACTTTGGGCAGAATGCAGGAAATATTATGAAAGAAGGAAGGAGGGATGAAAGACCTGGAGGAGAAAGGAGCCCCACAAGGAGAGCAATAAAAGTATTATTAGATGCCAGAGCTAGCATTTAGCAATACAAAGAGCCAGAACTAATATCGTTGAAAGACATTGCATTATAGAGATCAGAAATATTTTGTATGCATACAAATTTTAAAAAAATACCCATGAATTCACAACTGACTGCCTAGGAATATATCCCACAGACAGGCAAGTCCTAGGTATAATGCCTAAAAATTATTCAAAAAACAGAAGTGTAAAATGTGTACCATAATACTGTTATCAAAGCATAAGTCAAGGAAGAGATATTTGGAGTTCATAGACAACAGGCTATATTAGCGAATATTATACCAATCTAAATTTAAAAGTAAATTTGACTCTTACCCAAGATTTGAACTGCTAATATTTTGCATTGAAATACGAGAATAAAAGAACAAGAATAATAACAACAAAAATACAAGAAAAATTAAGAACAATTTTCTTCTTGATATCAATGTGTTATAAAACTATGGTGTTTAGAATGTGGCAATTGATCAGAAAATTAAAGACTAATTAATACATCTCAGCCATTGGTAGTTCTTTGAAATTTCTCTCTTCAGTCTCATAGCCCACTTTTTAATAGGGTTGTTTGTGTTATTGGTGTTCAGGTTTTTGTTTGCTTGTTCATTTTTGTTTGTTGTTTTTCTTTATATCCTGTAGAAACTAATCCTCTGTCAACAATATAATTGTCAAAGATTGTTACCCATTTTGTAGACTGTCCCTTCAGTGGGATACCAGTTTCCTTTACCATACAGAAAGTTTTATCTAAATTTTTTTTTATTTTTGAGATTAAAATTACGATTCCCTTCCCATTCTTCCTGACTTACTTTCCCTTCTTGCTTGCTTTCAAATCATGATCTCTTTTCTCACTGTTTCTGGTTGGCCAACAAGAACAAGAACAATAGTCTGCAGTGTTTGTAAGGGTGTCCCTGGGAATATATATATATATATATATATATATATATATATATATATA
>NW_026596117.1:6190561-6289956 GCF_907164565.1 Psammomys obesus | reverse complement strand
ATACATATATATATATATATATATATATATATCAAACAATACAGTGTTAAATGTTTATAATATCTATCATATATTATATGGTACATAATAGTATCTATATTATATATGTCATTTCATATGTGTATTTGTACATCATTTAAAAAAAAAGGAGGCTGCAGGTACATGAACTCATATATGGATTCTTAATACTATTTTATTGATCTGTTTCTGTGCTAGTACTATAAAGTTTCTATTATTATTCTGTACTATAGCTTGAAATTGGGAATTTTGTGGCCCAAGGCCTAAATCTTTGCATTCTATCTTTAGATTTATGTGCTTAACTTGGTGTTACTATATAATACAAGAAACTAGAAAGGCACCATTTGTAGTGAGGGGAAAAATATCTTAAGAGAAGATGTATAAGGCTATATACAGCAAGCCTATAACCAACATAAATTAAATGAAGAGAAACTCAAAGCAATTCCACTAAAATCAGGAACAAAACATGGTTGCCCACTCTCTCCATATCTCTTCAACATAGTACTGGAAGTCCTAGCTAAGCAATAAGACAACGAATGGAGATCAAGTGGTTCCAAATCAGAAAGGAGGAAGTATCAGTATTCTCAGACTATCTGATAGTATACATGAGCTTCCCAAAAGTTCTACCAGAGAACTGCTACAGCTGATAAACATCTGCAACAAAGTGGCTTGATACAAAATTAACTCAAAAAAAAAAAACAAAAAAAAAAAAAAAAACTAGTAGTCCTCCTGTAAACGAAAATCAAGGGCTGAGAAAGAAATTAGGAAAACAACACCCTTCACTAATAACATAAAGTACATTTGTGTGACTCTAAGTAAGCAAGTGAAAGACCTGTATGAAAGAAAACTTCAAGTCTCTAAAGAAATAAATTGAAAAATATATCAGAAGATGGAAAGATCTCCCATGCTTATGGATTGGTAGGATTAACATAGTGAAAATGACCATCCTGCCAAAAGCAACCTATAGATTCAATGCAATTCCTATCAAAATATCAACACAATTCTTTACAGAAATTGAAAGAACAATTCTTAACTTCATATGAAAAAAAAAACAAAAAGCCAGAATAGCTAAAACAATCCTGTACAAAAAAAAAAAAAAAAAAAAAAAAGAACTTCTGAAAGTATCTCCATTCCTGATCTCAAGTTGTACTATAGAGCAACAGTTCTCCAAACAAGGACCATGCATGGTTATAACCTAGAATCCCTGCTCTGACAGAGCCCATGACAGCTCAGTATCCAAGTGGGTACCCTAGTAAGGGGAACAGGGACTGTCTCTGACATGAACTCAGTGGCTGGCTCTTTGAACTCCACCCACTTTGGGAGGAACAACCTACCGAGGCCACAGAGGAGGATATTGCAGCCAGTCCTGGTAAGACCTGATAAGCTTGGGTCAGATGGAAGGGGAGGAGGACCTCCACTATCAGTGGATTTAGAGAGGGGAAGGGAGGAGATGACAGAGGGAGGATAGGATTGAAAGGGAATGAGTGAGGGGCTACAGCTGGGATACAAAGTAAATAAACTGTAATTAAAATAAAAAATATATGAAAAGAAAAAAAATGGCATGATAACAGCATAGAAACACACTGGTGGATCAATGGAATAGAATCAAAGACCCAGAAATAAAGCCACTCTCCTACAGATATCTGATTTTTGCAAAGAAGCCAAGACCATTTAGTAGAAAAAAAAAGGTATCTTCAACAAATGGTGCTGGGCAGTTGGAGACTAGCAAGATGGTAACAATTCTTCATTTAAAAAGAAATCTAGGGGGGCAGGGCAAGATGGCGGCGCCAACTAGGAATAGCGCTTCCTCAAGATCCAGCCATACCACTCCTAGGCATATACCCAAAAGAGGCGCAAGTACACAAAAAGGACATTTGCTCAACCATGTTTGAAGCAGCTTTATTTGTAATAGCCAGAAGCTGGACACAACCCAGATGCCCCTCAACTGAAGAATGGATGCAGAAACTGTGGTACATCTATACAATGGAGTATTACTCAGCAATGAAAAATAAGGAAATCATGAAATTTGCAGGTAAATGGTGGGACCTGGAAAGGATCATCCTGAGTGAGTTGTCCCAGAAGCAAAAAGACACTCACGGTATATACTCACTCATATAAACATACAATATAGAATAAACCCACTAAAATCTGTACATCTAAACAAACTAAGCAAAAGAGAGGACCCTAACTAAAATGTTCAATCCCCATCCTGAAAGGCAAAGAGGATGGACATCAGAAGAAAAAGAAAATAGGAAACAACCTCGGAACCTGCTACAGAGGGCCTCTGAAAGCCAGAAGAAAACAGGAAACAACCTTGAAACCTGCCACAGAGGGCCTCTGAAAGCTTCTGCAGTATAGACTGTCAAATCAAATGCTGAGCCTGATGGCCAACTGATGGGCAGAGTGAATGGAATTCTATGTAAGAAGTGGGAAATAGTAAGAGCTGGAGGGGACAGGAACTCCACAAGGAGAGCAACAGAACAAGATAATTTGAACACAGGGAACTTCCCAGAGACTCATACTCCAACCAAGGACTATTCGTGGAGATGACCTGGAACCCCTGCACAGGTGTAGCCCATGGCAGCTCAGTGTCCAAGTGGGTTACATAGTAATGGGAAGAGGGACTGCCTCTGACATAATCTGATTGGCCTGCTCGTTGATCACTTCCCCCTGAGGGGGGAGCAGCCTTACCAGGCCACAGTAGAGGACAATGCAGCCACTTTTGATGAGAACTGATAGACTAAGATCAGAAAGAAGAGGAGAACCTCCCCTATCTGTGGACTTGGGGAGTGGCATGCATGCAGAAAGGGGAGGGAGGGTGGGGTCGGGAGGGGAGGAGGGAGGGGCTTATGGGGGGATACAAAATGAATAAAGTGTAATTAATAAAAAGTTAAAAAAAAAAAGAAATCTAGATTCTTCTCAAATAACTAGCAGTGAATAGTTAGCAGGTTTCCCATAGTACAAATGATTTTCCTCTCCTTAATGAAGTCTTAAATCCAATTAGAGAGATATTGGTTACCACCAAGATATTGATGCTGCTACTACACCCATAGGTTTATCCTGCCATGCTGGTCATGAATGTTGTTCATAAGCTTTACAGATAGGTAGAACCATTGGTTGTTTGAATGTGCCTTCTTGAACACAAAAGCTAATCCTCAGGGAGGGAACATTCAGGTCAATTTCAGGTCAGGGATCCTTTCACCCCTGTTTCTGAAGTACATCCTATCTCCAGCAATAGGGACCTATTTTCTACCTCTGGTTTAAAAAATATATAAATAAATAACCATATATAAGTCTATATTTATACATATAAATGTATTCATATATATTTATTTATATATACAATTATATGTAATATATAAATGTATTTATATATAAAATAAATATATATATCTATATATGCTCTCAAAACATGCATACAAACAAAACATCCCTCCTACATGCATAAAATTTATATACAATATTTTTTTAACTTAGTGAGGTATATTAAGGAATACATATATATATGTATTATTAATTAATAAAAAAATTAATAAAAAAGAGGCCTTGAATTTAAAGGAGAGATCAGATGAGTATATGGAAGTTTTCATGGGAGAATGTTGTAATTGTAATTTCAAAATTTATAAAATAAAAGAATGTCAGAAACAGAAAAAAATACTCTAATTCTAACTTCATAAGAGTTTCATTGAGTTTTTTAAACATTGTGTCTGGTTAATTTTGGTGTGCGATGGTTCATTTATTTACAAGTTTTTAGTAATAAAATTTACAAAATTAAGAACAATTTAAAAATGAAAAAATAAAATCAAGCCTAAGAAAACTAAACCACCATGTAAGTATGGTTCTTTCTTAAGAAGATAAACCTCAGGAAAAATAAAACAATGCATTGTTTCCAAAATAGAATACAAAATCCCAAGACTGAAATATTGGTGACCTCTCAGAGGAGAGAGAGAGGGAAAGATTAAGAAAGTAGACACTCTTGGGCCATGCAACATTGGAGTTATGTTTGTGATATTATTAATCTTTGTGGTTTATACACATGAAATAATGTTCATCGCGAAATAAAATCCATGGAAAATAGAATCTTTACATGTACATACGCACCATTGTGTGTGTGAGAGAGAGAGAGAGAGAGAAAGAGAGAGAGAGAAACTATACACTCAAAGCTCAGAGTATACTACACAGCAAGTTGCCAAGCCAGGAAAAGTACAGTTCAATTTCATAGGCAATCGACTGGCAGAATCCATTATGTTTTTTATTGAATTTTAGAGTTTTTCTTTTTTCATTTTTTATTGCTGGAAATAGCATTGGATTTCATGATGTCATATATTTGACAATATCACCTTCCATTAGATCCCTTGTTTTCCTTTCCCATTTGTGTCCTTCTGCTAATGTTGTTTCAGACCTTTGGCTGGCTGGCTCATACACACTGACATTGTAAAAGGCAATGTGTTTTCTCAAATGTATTGTTTTTAGTAATAATACAATCTATGAATTATTTTCATAAGAATATATCAGCATTCATGGTATTAGGGTCTTATCAATTTGAGATATAATATTAACCATCACCATAAAGATTACAATGTTATTTGTATATAATGCATATTCTTTGAAAGTAATATATAACTTGGAGTTTGAGGTGAAGAGGGAGCTATGGTTGAGAAGTTGGAAATATTGAAAGTGGCACTGCTGAAAGGGAAATGTTTAAAAAGCTGCCTTTCCTTGGGATAGAAGCTGAATGATAATCAGTGAATATTAAATTTAATTCATGAATTTTAAAAGTCCAATATTTCTAATCATTGCTTAATGGAGTTTCTCTGAGCAAGTTATTTAAGTTGTCATTGTCTATTTCTTAGGTCTGAGAATGTCTTCATTTGTCCTCATGTGCTGTGATAATGACTAAGACTAAAAGCAGCTTAGAACAGAAAGGGTTCGTTTCAGCTCATAGTTGTAGTCCATCCAGAAGGGAAGTCAGGAGAAGAAGACAAGGCAGGCACAGGAGGCATGAACTCAACAGAGGTCATGGAGGAGTGATGTTCATAAGCATGGTCCTCTTGGCTTCTTTTCTTATATACCCAGGGCCACTTTGCCCTTGGTAGCAACACTCTCAGTGGACTGGTCTTTACCATATCGATAATTGATAAATAATAATAATAATAATAATAATAATAATAATAATAATAATAAACTGCACCCTACAACTCAACAGAATGGAAAGTTTTTTTTTTTCAATTGAGATTTCCTCTTCACAAATGACCCTATCTTGTGTCTAGTTGTCAAAAAGCCAAGTGTAATGAGAATAATTATAGCATCTAACCCCTAAGACTATTTTCACAATAAAATAAGTTGACATGTGTGTACTAACTTATATTATTTTACACACACACACATACACACACTCATAGATAGAAAAAAAAAGAGACAGAGAGAGAGAGAAAAGAAAGGCATATACATGTCTATATAACTATACACAGTTGGGACTATGTTCATACACATATCTCTATATATGTACATTTCTACATATATATTTAAACCTTAAAACATTTTTCTGGATTATTAAAATGTAAATGTTACCATTATCATTAGTAAAAAGTAGTTAAGTTTGTATCCATTTCAAATTGTTACTGTCATTATCAACACTAAATTGAACAGGGAGATGGCCCAGCTGGTAAAGTGCTTGCCTTTCAAGCATGCAAATCTGACTTTAGATACTTAGCACCCACATCAAAGCCAAGTGCTCTGGGGTAGCTTTGTAACTACTGTGCTATAGGAGAGATAAGAAGCTGGAAGGGGAAGTAGAAAAATAAGATAATTATATTTAATTAAAATTAAAAATAAAAGTATAGTACTGTGTTGGACTTTCTAAAAATCATTTTGAAAAAATCCTCCTACTTAAAAAGTGTCACCAACACCTATTGTCCGACAGCTACTGAAGAACAAGAAAAGAGACAAAAATACCTCATACAAATCTGCTGCATTTGTGGTTTTGTTTTTGATGATTTTTGAATTCTCGGCCTAATGAAAGAGGAAGCAATAAGTAGTGAGTAGATAACCACTTTTGTGCTCTGTCAGATACATGTACATTAAAAAAAATTAATTGCTTTAAAGCCTGATCCCAGCCCTCTCCCTCCTCTCCTTTCAGTCCCACCCTCACACACCTCTCTCCCAAAACCCCCTCTCCTTCTCAGAGAGAGGGAGGATTCCCAAGTGATACCAACCACCTCAAGTCATAGTAGCACAAAGCATAATCTCTCCCACTGAGGCCAGGAAAGGCATCCCAGTTGGTGAGAAAGTGATACAAAAGCAGACAAGAGAGTCAGAGACAGACCCAATCCCAATGTTAGGGGACCCTCATGATGACCGAACTGCACATCTGCTACATGTATGTCAGAGGCAGAGATCCAATCCGTGTAATGAAGATATTTTCTAGTAATGTGCTACCTCAAGACCCTACTATACCACTCCTAGGCATATATCTGAAAGATGCTCGACCGTACAACAAGGACATTTTCTCAGCTATGTTCATAGCAGCTTTCTTCATAATAGCCAAAATCTGGAAACAACCTAGATGTCCCTCAACAAAAGAATGGATACAGACATTTTGGTACATTTACACAATGGAATACTACTCGGTTATTAAAAACAAGAAAATCATGAAATTTGCAGGCAAGTGGATTGAACCAGAAAAGATCATCCTGAGTGAGATGACCCTGATGCAGAAAGACATGCATGGTATATACTCACTTATAGGTGTATATTTGACATATCATATAAGATAAACATACTAAAATCTATAGTCTTAAAGAAGATAAACAAGAAAGGGGGACATGAGGGAAGATGTTTAATTCTCATTCAAAAGGGAAAATAGAATAGACAACAGAAGCAGTAGAAGAGAGGGAACAGGGTGTCCTCTATAGGACTTCACCCAGCAGGGCATTGAAGCAGATGTAGAGACTCACAGCCAACCTTTTGACCAAGCACAGAGAGTCTTATGGAAGAAGGGAGAGATAGAAGGATCCTGAGGGGACAGGAGTCCCACAAGAGACTAACAATGCCAAAAACACTGGGCCAATCAGAGAATACAGAGTCTGATGCATCAACCAAAGACCATGCATTGAGAGGACCTAGATCCTCTGCTCAGACGTAGCCCATAGACAACTCAGTCTCCATGTGGGTTCCCTAGTAAGAGAGATGAGACTATCTCTGACATGAAATTGGTTCCCTGCTCCTTGATCACTTCTCTCTGGTGGGGAGACCTAACCAGCCCACAAAGAAAGAAAATACAAGCAGTCCTGATGGAACCAATAGGCTAGGGTCAGACAGTAGGAGAGGAGGAGTTCCTCTCAGAGGACTAGGGAAGAGAGATAGGAGATTAAGAAGGAGGGAGGGTGGGACCTAAAGGAAATGAGGGAGGGAACTATAACCGAGATATAAAGTGAATACATTTTAAAAAATAATAGCAATATTTAAAAAAAAATAGTCTTCATTAGTAGGAGCTAACTTTAGAGATTTTATTAGAAATTCTTGTTTCTATAAATAAACTGTCCAATTAAATAACCTACTTCTGTGATTTCCCACTATTAAAGAGGTTATTGATTATTTAGAGCACATAAAATACTCTTTAACTGTGTCACGTTTTACAAAATCATATTCTCTTCAGCTTCCAAAAGACTCAAGTTGCCCGCTATGAAGGAGCCACTCACGTTCCTCATGGAGTGATGTAAGTAGTGACTGCAGAGAACTATGAATAACACAGGCTACAGACGTAATGCAGTAATGAAGGCGGCCACCCACGTGGTCTTCCTTTGATTTTAGAAATTGTCCTAAAACTCTCAACATCTCTTCAGTGGCCCACTTGATATTTCCCCCCTACCATGTTACTGGGAATAATTAAACTGTTAAGAGAAGATTCATAATGAAGCAACAAAACACAAAACAATTAAAGCAAATATTTTATGCTCATTTGGTTTCCCCTCATTAGTATTTAAAGGTCAGAAAAAACATTTATAATTTTGAAATAAAGAATAAAACATAAATGCTCATTTCCTCTTGCTTTAAAGATGTTCCAGATTATAAATCCCAAAAATATTAAGAAGAAATAATAATGGGCAGGATTACTGGGTATCCCATATTTTTTTTTTGAAATTTTCAAAATCTCATCATTGACATAGCAGACCCCATGATGATAATGGCAACTTTCAATCTTCATTCTTACCAACCAACTTTCCTTCAGCATTATTTGTAATCAAAGGCACAGGACAATTTATATTCTGCATGCTGACTGTTTGGACCATGTTCAGATTAAAGTCATGCCACCTCTGATGATCTAGCCATTCACAGGCCTTGGAAAAGTTTATTCAGTCATGATCATGATACCAATAAGATCTGAAGACCAACAGTCCTGATGGGATTGGTGTGTTATCTCCTCTTACAAGGACCCTGCTGTTTGAGATTGCACTCCTCCCAGTCAGTATAGCCATTATGAGTGCCCTCACCCCAGCAGGGCCTCCTGATCTCTGTCTGACTTCATTTGGAGAGTGTCTCTAAACATAGATGCCCCTAAGCACTTTCTATACATGGGCCTTTGACACAGATCCCAGGTAGCTCTCCCCTCCCTACTCCTGTACGATAATTAGGTACTATGCTTCAGTTCTTATGAGAGGAGCATGCTGTTTAATGCAAATCAAGCATCCTTGAAGTGCCTAGTTCCAACCAATTATGTACACTTATTCTTGGAGGCCCTCGCCTACTCCCCAAGCCTTTGTTCTCTAAAATTAAAGTTGAACTAGCTCCCTGAAATGGTTCCCAGAGTGTTCAATTTCAGTTCAGTGCTCCCTGACTTTTCCAGGTATGTGCCTCCTCTTGTGCCCCTCCTGACTTAGCTGAATGGTGGGAGAGAGCCCCCCAGGCAGGAGGAGAATTGCAGTCTTCTATAGGAATTAAAATCTGCATTCTATTTCACTTGAAAGACATGTATTGATGATCTACTAAAATTATCAGTATTTCTGGTAATTAAATGAGAGGAGTTCAAAATGTTTTACTTCCCATAGGGAGTACCTTTCCCTCTAAACTAAAACATTATACAGCTAAAGCTCTAAGCAAATATTCATAAATTGCATGCACTTCTTATTTTCTCACTCACCAACTTCCAGTATTTCTGCTAGTGTGTTTGAAATGTAAATTGGAAAAAAACTAATTGTGGAAAACCACCATGAGAAATAAATCCCAGAGACTAGCAGAAGCTGGACAAATTTTATTAATTAAAATTCATTGGCATTTGCATTAATTTAAAATACATATAAATTAATGTTTGTGTGTATTTATATATCTATCTTGAGGATTCTATAACTGTATGGTATTAACAAAATAAAATAAATAATAAATATTTATTATAAATAAATAAAAATAAATTTATTCTTAAGAAGCAACTCAAAAATTTAGTCAACTGGCAGCACAAATGGCTCAGCTGTTAGGGCACTGGATGATCTTCCAGAGAACATGAGTTAAAAGTTGGTTTTTGTTTTGTTCATTTTGTTTTGTTTTGTTTTCTGTTAAGGTCACCTATGTTCTACAGGGCTGGCCTTGTTGTGAAAATGTCTGCTTTTCCCCTCATATGATCATGTCTGTTAGAGAAGAAGTTTGTCCTGAAACACTAGGACACATAAACACCTGAAATAGCCATATCTATAACCTATGACTGTCTGTGATTATGATTAGTCTGTGTGGTAGTTTGATGTGCCAGCTTATTTAGGCTATGATAGCAGACACTATGCTCCACATATTTTTTAAAAGACAGAGTTTCCAAAGAATAGGAAGTGTGCTAACAGAGTGCCATTGGACTTGAACTAGAATGTGTTTCTACATTTCCAGTTATACTTCACACCCACCACAAATCAATCTCTTCTCCTTTTCCTCCTTCTCACTCTCTTTCTCTTTCTCCATCTACTCCTTTTCCTTCTTCCTGTGCTTTTGTGATCTCTCTCTTTCTCTCTGTGATCTTTCTGCTCTTTCTTACATGCAAACAAATCTCTCATCTAGCTACTCTTTTTTCTTTACATATACACAGCCCTACTACAGCTTTTCCTCTTAAGAACTATGACAGTCTTTAAAAATAATAAAATTAGTTCAAAAATATTTTTCTATTTTCAGATACAAATATTTCAGTTCAAGTTTAGTTAAATTTTGTAACCTTTATATACGATGAAACTGGTGATTAAATAAACTTTATATAAACTGAGTCAGATTATCAGACTATGGCTATTGATAACGTCAGTTATGTAAAATTGGATGTTCATGTTTTATTGTACTCTCGTATGGTTAATCAATACCCACTTTCTGCCTTAGAATAAAGTGTTTTTTTTGTTTTTATTCAGGACAAGGTTTCTTTGTGTTACAGCCGTGGCTGTCCTGGAACTCAGATTGTAGACCAGGCTGACCTAGAACTCACAGAGGTCTACTTGCTTCATGAGTGGTGGGATTAAAGGTGTGTGCCACCATTACCAAGATGGAATAAATTCTACAACTAGAAAATGAAAAGAATATAGTAAAGTCAAAGTTATTTTTTTTTCTCTTTCATTCTTTCTTTTTTTGGGGGGGAAGGGGGTGGAGAGTGTGATTTTCAAGACTGGGATACAAGATTTTCTCTCTGTATCCCAGGCTGTCCTGGAACTAGTTCTATAGAACCAGAAACCAGGATGGCCTCAAACTAAGAGACATACCTGGCTCTGCCTCCTGAGTGCTGGGAATAAACACATTCACCACCACTGCCCAGTTTAGAATCAAAGTTGTTTGTTTATCATCACCAAATATCAGAAACAACTAAAATATAAAGCATAAGTAAAGTCACTAATTAATTTTTTATCCACATGCCTTATATAATTACATAATTTTAAATAAAATGTACAGATTTTAATAAACAAAAATATTAATTCATTATATACAAAAGAGGCATTTTAAAGAATATATACTATTCATATTTTAACTATATGAATGAATCAGAAAAAAGCATATGAGGCATAGTATTAATCATAATAAAAAATTGTTCAAAACCCTGTGTGGTACTGTATATCTTACTCTTCAAATTCTTCTTTTTCCTTTCCTGTTTTCTGTCTCCAGGACAGCCAAATTTGGATTTGATTTCTCCATCTTCTGCCCAAAGTTTCTAAGTCCTGAGATAACTGCTATGTATGGCCATATACAAAATGATTGTGTTACATTTCCTTTCTTCTAAATAGTCCTGCGTGGTTTTAATCAATAAGTAAGGAATGTTTTAAGATTGGGAAAATAGATAATATTCCTGTGTTTCTCAATGACCTCTTACCTGATTTGTTGTGGGTTATTAATATTTATTATTGATTTATCTTTTAATTAAGTAGCAGTTATTCCTAAACCACCTATGCACCCAAATCACCACACAGGGGCTAGCATTTATTTAATTAACCTAGAGCACAGCTTGGACAATAGTTATTCGATTTTAAATCTCCAAGCAATCATAGTTCCCTACCATTCAGATTTCACCCACTATACTTGCTTTTAGTCATGTCTTAGATCCTCTTAATCTCTCCTTCTGGTTCCCAGTCCTTTCCTGATGATCTCTGCTCTCCTACTCCTCCCACTTCCTTCATTCTCCTCCCCTCTGGACAAGAATGTCCCATCCTATTCTCTCCCTTGCTCAGCATTGTGACTGGTTGTTTTATTGACAATAAGAGAACAAATGGTGACATGTTTACAAAAACTTGAGACAGGTGATGCTAAGAATAAGCATAACAATGCAATGTCCAGATTGAAACCAGATAGAGGGGTAGAGAAATCAGCATTTGAATGAGCAAGGGTAAATTGTATACATTCCAAAAGAACATTATACCAACAAGGATTTTTTTTCCCAAAGCACCCAGTAACTATTGTTTGATAGTTGTTGACTGTGTTTCTATCTCCACTTGTATTCTGTGAGCCCTGTGAGAAAAAGCACTGCATGCAAATTGCCATGGCATCTGAGCATCTAGAAAAAGTCTGTAATATTTATTTTTTTTTGTTTGTTTTTCATGATAAGCAATGCATAATAGCTTCTATCTATAAAAATAGTATTATGAACTGGTAATTGAACCAGGTAACCATCAACAGCATATATATCTTCATAACTAATACCGCTTGTACTTTGGGAAGTTGATTTTATATGAAAAGTATTCAAGAAAATTGATATTGCTAAAAAGAAACCTTAAGTTATGTTCCTCTCTCCATGCCACACCTCTGTGATTTTCACATCCTCATTCCCAGGACGAAGTCTGAGCATTTGATGATTTATAGAGCCTATGATTATGTTAAGTTGCAGGACAAAATGGTTCTGTAGATTAAATTAAGACTGCTAATCAACTGACTTTGAGTTAATCAAAGGGGAGATTATTTCAGTGAATCAGCCAAATCTAATCACATGACTGTGTGAGAGTACAGAATTTTATTTAACCAGCAGGAGAAATGGAAATTAGTTATTAAGAACATGCAGAAGACTTTACTTGCCATTGCTGATTTAAAGATGGCAAAGGACCATGTGAATGAAAATACAGGAGGATTCAAGAAAGAGAAAGTATGACATGGACAGCCATCAAAAAAGCACAGCCTCTCAACTTCTCAGGAACTGGATTCTGCTAGTGAGCTGACTAAAAAGACTTCCCCAAAGACTACAGATTGCTCACACCTCGATTTCATCCTTGTAAGACTAAGCAAAGAACATAGCCGAGCCTGTCTTGCTTAGTACCCAGAGAACAGAGAATAACAAATACAGACTTGAAGCTGTTAAATTTGTGAGAATTTGCTCTAAGCGGTAGAGATCTAACATCCTAAGAAACTTCTTATTTTGCAGCTGTGTATGTGCACACTTGATTGTATGGGTGCTTACAGCATACAGCGAGAAACCAAGAGTAGCTAAACCACATCGCTTCTTCGTCCTAAACATGACAGTGTCTGAATGGAGTTTCTTTCTGTTCTCAGAGGAAGCTCCTTTCAGAGTTCTAAAGACCCAGGGCAACTGTTTGCAGCTTTGACAATTACTTCAAATGGCACAGCATCCCCCCTCTTGTGCAAGAGAAGTCTGAAAGTGGGAGAGTGAGATGATCGGATTCTTCACACATCCACTCATCTGGCTTTATCTTGAAAACTTCCTTGTGACTTAAGGGACTGGCTCTGAGCTTCCCTGAGTTCTGTTTCCCTCAATACGTTAAGCTGCATAGAATGATTCTTGGTATGATCAGTGGCAACGCATGAGGACTACTGATGGAAGCATGTGATGTGCTTTCCACGTGTAGGGAAGATTTCTCGGTGTGAATCCTTGCTGTTTGGCTGCTCATGATGTAAGGGTATTTAGAAACTATCCAGTGAAAGTCTTCCTTTCGTGTTGATACTCTTATGAAAATATTCCTTTCGATCATCACAATTTTAATATCCTATCATTTACTATCATATCATGCTATGGAATGTCCATAAAGGCTCTAGAACCAATGGAAGCTTCAATTACACCGAGGAAAGGCCCAATAAGCTAAAAAAACAAACAAAAATAATAAACCATCCTTATATCCATTCTACTACAGAGAAAATAAGGCTCAATCTGAACAAATTTTCCAAAATTTTTCTTTTTAATAGACTTCAATTTTTAAATTTGCAAAAGGTGATTTCGGGTGAGTCTTCCAGTGTCTCCTTTTAAAAATACCTTTGTGGGATGCTATAATGAAACACCATGCCTACTCGTGTCATTGAAAACTTTAAGCCAATTCAGGTTCAGAGCATGTTTCCATCATCATGACTTGTCACTGGTCATGACGACATCTCTCATGATTATGTGTGTGTGGGGGGGGTGGGAATCCTTCTCTCATTTGAAGGAAGAGTAGTACTTTAATATTTTTGTCAAGATTAACAACATCCTAGATCAGCTCTGTAAGCCGAAACAGCTTCCTGTAGTGTTCTTTCCTGCGGATTCACTCTTGAATTGTAACTCATTCTGAGGTTTTAATAAAGTTTCAATGCTTCTAAATTTAAATCTGGTTTTTACTCTTATCCATTATATGCAGTTTTCATCCAGCCTTCTTATAACTATTTGTTAAAAATATCATGTAAGAAACAACCTTTCTATGTGATTCCTAAGCTCTTAGTACCAGAATGAAATAGAAGTACAGCATTGTCCTAATTTACTTTAATCCTTTCCTGTGATTTATTATGTAGGACACTGAACACTCTCCAGAGAATATGAACCCTACACCACAATATATTCAATTTGCTGCTCACTTACTTGAGTCTGTCTTTCTTAGAAGCAGTATCACCTGGCAATATGCTCTTCTCAGAGCCTTAGAGAGTTCTCTCATAGACCTTCCATTCTGTGGCCTTTCATTTAGCAAGGACTCCACTTCCTTTGGGGAAATATTGATAACATCTTGATTTTTGTAACTCTGTAAATATCTTTTCTGCAAGCATCTTTATTAACAAACTATTCCCAAAAGGAGCAACATCACACCTTAGTATGTTGCTTCATACTGCTTAAGGATGGAAATGAGTTGATCGAGGAGAGAAAGTAAAGGAAATTGAAATATGAATAATTGCACAAGAATAAATCCAGTGACTACTGACTGTGCATGAAAATGAAATATAAAGGTACAGATCAACAATCTGATATATTTTCCTATTGGTCTCATTTATTAAAGTGATAGCTAGCTGTTTACCCTGCTGCTTAACACTTACAAAGGTAACTCTGATCTCAAGAATGTCAGCGCTTGCTCTCTGGCGTTCCCAGCTTTCACACAGATACCTTTCTTGTCTAGATCTTCAAAGTGAAGCAAAGAAGAAAGAGAAAGAAAAAAGCATCCTGTGGGAGATGACAACATCCTCCACAGGGCGCCCCTCTTGAGATGAGCTGACTATAAGAACATACCCAGAAGGGGCTCTGTGCACCATAATCCACTCTGGATGTGTTTGGAACCTTTTGTGCATGGTGAGCCAAAGGTCAGCCTGATGTTAATGGATAGGAGGAAAGAAATCCATATTTTGCAACTCAGCAAAGAAGTTAATTAATTGTCGGCCCTAATTTCTCAATTTTCAAACAGCAAATCCATTCCTTCCTTAGGATTTACTCGTATTGCCAGCTACATAGCAGCAGAGCCAATTATTTACCTACATGTACTTAAGTTATTCAAATTTTATAATTTCAAATTTTAACAAAATAAAAACTTCCAGCCTTGGAAAATAAGAATGGACTTTAAAGTATTTCAAGTAACCTTATAACAGCAGGCTAGGAGCGTTCTTTCTTTCTTTATTTATTTGCATTTGAAGACTAATAAGATTTTATAGTAAGCAACCTCATAACAGATATTTCTACAAGATTTTACCAACTCAGTATTCACCACAAGATATAATCAACTGAAACCATATTCTCATGCCATTCTTTGTTATTGTAGGTCTCTTAGTATTAGAGTCTTTTTATGACTGAAGCCATGCCAGCACATAACAGAGGGATCGTCCTTTACAGAGAATTGTATACACACGAGACAAATGAAATTAAGTAGTAAATTCAACTTACATTGCCTCCCAACTGATTAAATCATTAAAAACATTTTGATCTGCACGTTACCCGTGAGTTTATTTTCTCCTCTATTCCACATGTAACCTCCTCATCTAAACTTGCTTCGTTTCCAGTATTCTTGCCTCCTACAGAGGCTGCCTTCTTCCTCTTCTGTCTACTAATCTGCTACACTGAACATGGCATTTTCCTACTGGAACATTTATGAATTGTCATTCCATCAAAAGATAAGTGCAAACAGCACTCAACCAAAAACAAACAAGACAAACTGTAGCTTTCAAAGGCAATTTCATGATTTTCCAATTATCCTTGTGTGTTTACCTACTCCTTCACAAGCTCTGCCTCATACAACCCTCAGTCTTTATAATGGTCCATATGGTCCCAACTCACTCATTTCCTTCAAAATACCACGTAAATGACAGCAACCTCTCCCTCTATGCCAAACATACATTATATGCTGAAAATATCAGATACCTTCTCACATTGACAGTTGTTTTTCTCAGCTCAAGTGTTTTCACATTTCTGTTTGATAATCCTGGAATTTATTCTACTAATAATGTGTCCCCTCAAAGGACAATATTTGCCTAAAGATCCATGACTCTGATAGTCTCCAGTTTCATCAAATCAAGGAGTCACATTAATTAAGTCATTAAAAGGAGTTATACAAATTATTTAAATACATTGATCAAAAGCACAAAACAATACATCAAATGAATATTTTATATACTTCCTTGAAAATCTATTCTGGTTGCCATAGTGAATGAGATTTAAGCATCTTCCCTAGGGTCCTCCTCAGTGTTTAGCTTCTTTAGGTCTGTAAATGGCTGTCCTATATTCTACTGCTAATATCCAACTTATTAATTAGTGTATACCATGCCTGTCTTTCTGCTTCTGGGTTACCTCACTCAGGATGATCTTTTCTAGTTCCCACCATTTGCCTACAAATTTCATGGTTTCCTTGTTTTAATTTCTGAGTAGTATTCCATTGTATAGATGTACCACAATTTGTGTATACATTCCTCCATTGAGGGACATCTAGGTTGTTTCCAGATTCTGGCTATTACAAATAAAGCTGCTATGAACATAGTTGAGCAAAATGTCCCTATTGAATGGTGGGGCATCTTTTGGTATATGCCTAGGAGTGGTGTAGCTGTACCGTGAGGTAGTGCTATTTATTCCCAATTTTCTGAGAAAGTGACAGTTTAGTTTTCAATGTGGTTGTACAAGTTTGTCCTCTCATCAGCACCAGAAGCTGTGCAAGAGAGGAAACAGAATGTGGGTCTACAATAGAGGGTCCTCTGAAAGGATTCACCCAACAAGCGATCAAAGCAGATGCTGAGACTCAGGGCCAAAATTTCAACAGAACACAGTCTTACAGGGGAAGAGACGTGGGTAGGGTTAGAGGGATATGGAGGGGATGGGAGCCCCCACAAGGAGACCAAAAAAACTAAAATATCTGAGTCCAAGGGGTCCTGCAGCTATTGTTGCACCAAAGGAGGACAATGCATGGAGAGGACCTAGACTTGCTACTCAGATGTGGCTGTGGATCTCTGAGTGAGGGGATCAGGGGCTGTCTCTACCATGAACTCAGCTGACTGCTCTATTGATCAGTAGCCCCTAATGATGCAGCCTTGCCAGGACACAGAGGAAGAGAATCCAAGCAGTCCTGATGAGACTTAACAAATTATGGGCAGAGGGCAATAGTGGAGAACTCTCTCTTTCAGTAGAGTAGGAGAAGTGAATGAGAAGAAGAGGAAGGGAGGGTAGGACCAGGGAAGTTGAGGGAGGAGGCTTAAGTCAAGATATATAATGAATAAAATGTGAAGAAAAAATAAAAAATTAAAAACAAAATTCATCCTGTACTGAGACTCATAGTCAAACTTTGGGCAGAGCGCAGGAAACTTTATGAAAGAAGGGGAAGATACAAAGACCTGCTCCACAAGGAGAGCAACAGAACCAAAAAATCTGGGCCTAGTGATCTTTTCTGAGACTGATACTTGAACCAAGGACCATTCATTGAGATAACCTAGAACCCCTGCACAGAGGTAGCCCAGGGAAGCTCAGTCTCCAAAAGGGCTCCCTAGTAAGGGGAACAAGGGCTGTTTCTGACATGAACTGAGTGGCTGGCACTTTGATCACCTCCCCCTCATGTTAGAGCAGCCTTACCAGACCATGGAGGAAGACTATGAAAGACAGTCCTGATGAGACCTGATAGGCTAGGTCAGTAGGAAGGGGAGGAGGTCCTCCACTATCAGTGGACTGGGGAAGGGGCATGGGAGGAGATGATGGAGGGAGGGAGAGTAGGATTGGGAGGGGAGGAGGGTGGGGTATAGCTGGGATACAAAGGGAACAAATTATAATAAATAAAAAATTACATTAAAAAATAAAATAAAATGACAAAAAAACCCATCCTGTAATATAAATATTATTGACTGTATCATAGTTGAGAAAAATTATTATTATATATTAACACCTTCAATAACAGTGCTTAGCATATTGTTGTAATTCCCCCAAGAGAAGCTGTGGTAAATAAACACAGTAGTTTGACTAACACCTTATTACTTGACTGCAAATGAACTTACATTGTCACTAATCTTCTGAAGTTTCTTTTGCTGAATTTAGATGGGACTCGGGTTTTTAGCTGCTGTTGTCATTTGCTGTTGTTGTTGATTTAGCGTGAAGAAACAAGTCACAGCTTCTCTAGTATGTACCAAAGTTTGAGATCCTCTACTCCCAAAGTAATAGCTCTGGTCATAAGTGTGACAATGGTTCAGTGCTACGGATGTGAAAAACAGCTAAGAATGTATGTCCTCTAATCTGTTCATCACTCTGCACTTTTGGAGTCTTGGCTTCCCATAGTCTCTCGATGCAGACGCTTTCTTAAAGCATCGCACATGTAGCTACCTCTGGGAAGACCTGTGCTTGTCAGAGCCAGGTGTTGTGCCCTCTTCATGTTACCTACTCATCCCTTTTTCTGTGTGCGGTAAAGATTGAGAGTGGGCACTAGAACATGGAAATGAGGCCCTCTGTGATCCTAAAGGAAAGCACCAGAGGGTAGTGTAAGGGGAGGGAGATCTTCCAGAGTGAAGAGTGATGGGTGTGCTACTCGCATAACCCAGTCACAGGAAGGTGAACTGCATGTGGGGTACACAAGTGTCATAAAGCCTGACACACACATTTAGAGCAAACCTAAAACTGTTGTGAATGAAGCAGCTTCTCCATGGGTAAACTCCTACTGGGGGATCAACAGTGCCATTTGTGTAGTTCCTGTCCTTAGGGAAAAATCCTTTGAGAGACTTGGTGGCTGTTCTGAAGTGTACTACACTCATAATCACTAGATCAGAATCTCTCTCAGCAGCCATGTGATGTTTAAGACAAACAATGGTGTCGAGATGTCAGGAATTACTGGAGAAGCAGCTATTTTCTTGACAACTCCAGTGCATGGGATACGGCTGGGGTGAAAATAGCTGCTGCTTATGCCCTTGAAAGACCTTACTTACCAGAAGAAATGTGTTCATAGTCCCTTAGGACTAGGAGAAACCAATGGTAACTCTTACATGGCCTTCGGGTCTTTCTAACTTCATCAGTAGGCATCTGATGAAGAGGGTGAGGGAGAGTTATGTTAACTGTCAATCATACGAAAGAATTTCATATCCCTAACAGTGTTAGTTATTAAAAAACAAAAAGAACATTCAAAAGTGCTGAAATAACAATTTGACCCACAATAGTCATTGTTTTTTTAAAAGAATATATAGCATTATTTAACCTAGTGCCAAATATGTTTACAGGAAGCTGGTTCTTTCTGTCTCAAGATCAAACATGGACTGAAAGATAGACAGAGACAGGCACAAGGACAGAGAAACAAACACAGTCAGAGAGACAGACAGGCATTCAAGTAGAATGGTTGGGAAGTCGACAGGAACAGCAGCAGGAATAAAAACAAGAAGGAAACAGGAGGAATGAATGTGATAAAAATGCAGAGGACACTTGTCAGAAACTCCTCCAACATTGAAAGTATCGATGGCTTCACAGGTCTATGAAAGATACTGCACTGAAAGACACTCTATTATAAAAATGATTACATTGTATGTTATATAAACTATTTGTCAGTAAAACATTAATTCTTTCAAAGGAATTATTCTTGAACTGGCTCCTCACTTATTTAAATTGCTTCAAAAATATAACTTATTTACAATTTACAAGATAAGATTCATTAGGTATTTCAGATTCATATAGTTTATAGTATATAATCTTTACACATTCTCTTACATATAAAGTAGACATCATTTTCTTTTTTTTTCTTTTTTTTTTTTTTGTTTTGTTTTGTTTTGTTTTTCAGACAGGATCTCACTATGTAGCTCCTAGAACTCACTATGTAGACCAGGCTTTCCTGGAACTCCACTATCTCTGCCTCCCAACTGCTAGTATTACAGGTATTCACCACTGTGCCTGGCTTCTTGTTGTTGTTCTTCTCCTCCTCCTCCTCCTTCTCCTCCTCCTCCTCCTCCTCCTCCTCCTCCCCCCCCCCCCCCCCCTCCTCCCCCCCCCCCTCCCCCTCCCCCGTGTATCCCACAGTTACCTTCAAGTTGCAGTCATCTGGCCTCAGCCTTCTGAGCACTAGGATTTTGGAGGTACACTGCCGTGTCTGGATATGTGTCTGCATTATTTCACTCTGCAGAGGCACTTGGTGGAGCCATGCTGAGCTTAACCTGGATAACCTGCAATGTCATCTCTCTTGGATTGAGTGCAGATTACCAAGATGAAGAACATTTGTCCTAATAAAATGTCAACATTCTGGTTCTAACCAACTTAATGGGCAGGAGACCCTCGTTCCCATCCTTCTAGCATTCCACAGATCTTCTGTCTATAAAGGCCTAAGTTCTAGAAATCAGAGAACTTTTGTTTTTCTAAAACATTCCTTTGAAGTTGTTCAAATTAAATTATATTGGGAATTTTGAGAAATCTCTACAACAAAATAAGGGCAGCGAGACTTAAGCATTAACATTTGAAGCATTAATCACTTTGATTAATGATACATGGTATCATTTTTCTTGTGACATTTTGAAAAATAGGAATTATTTTTCAAATCTGTGAGATTTCTACAGGGGATATTACCAGTACTAATTTTAAGAATACTTAAGGGCTGGAGAGATGGTTCAGTGGTTAAAAGCACTGTCTGCTCTTCCAACGGTCATGAGTTCAATTCCCAGCAACCACATGGTGGTTCACAACCATTTATAATGTGAACTGATTCCCTCTTCTGGCAGGTGTAAATGCAGATATAACACTTATATACATAAAATAAATAAATCTTTAAAAAAAGAATACTTAAACAACTGAGAAACATTTAAAAGTCTATTTATGAGGGTGAGTTAGAAATCCTGGTTACTGCCTTTCAAAAGAAAAACATCTGAAATGCTCAAAAAGGAAAAAAATTCCAAGAAACAATCAATATGAAACAATTAAACATGGATTTTTTTTTAAATAGGCGTTATACTGTCTAGCAGTTTCAAACTGTAATGAAAGCCAGTGACACTGCAAAGTAGCAAACAAAATTAGTTCCATTTGATGTTTGATTTCATTAGCATACTCCAATCGATTTTGTAAATCAAACTTCCTTGTGTCATTCCTTAAGTGGCACACATTTAAATGATTATGTGTACCAAAGTCTTCTTCAAGCTCATAGATTTTGAGTTTCTTTCAGTTTTAAAGGCCTTCCTATGTGTTTATAATTTAAAGAAAAACCAAATTGTGAATGTAAAATGTGTGCATCATACTCATTTACTTACATGAGAGAAGTCTAAAGTTATTCGGAATTTAAGAATTTATCAGATGGTCATCAGTATGCTATCTTCAAAATTTGAACAAATATAATGAAGAGAATTTGAGAAAGATACATTTTTTTTAATATTAACTTTTAAACTAAAAATTTAAGTTGGACCAAAGGTAACTGGAGATGATTCGAGTGCTACCCTTAAACTACTAATTCTTATCCTCACCATCAAGATACTGTCACAAAGTACATAAGAGAAAATGAGGCTATCTCTTTGATTACACTGAAATTTTTCAGAAGAAATATATATATATGCAAATGAATATATGCATATATATTCTAGACATATTACTTATAGAGGCATATACTAAAAGGCCTATTAATACAGAAAATCTACACAAATCAAATAAGACATAAGTAAACAAGCAAAAGTGAAAAAGATACAGCTGAATTAAGTCAGAGCTGAAACTACTTATTACATTAAAAAGTGATTGCTGATAGACTAAGATCAGAAAGAAGGAGAGGAGAACCTCCCCTATCAGTGGACTTGGGGAGGGGCATGCATGCAGAAAGGGGAGGGAGGGTGGGATCGGGAGGGGAGGAGGGAGGAGCTTAAGGGGGGATACAAAATGAATAAAGTGTAATTAATTAAAAAAATTTTTAAAAGGTTAAAAAAAAATGCAATTTAAAAAAGAAAAAAAAAAGTGATTGCTAAGATCCAAGATGGCTATGACCAGCAAGCATGTATCTGAGAGACAGAGTATCTGAAACTCCTAAATTGGTAAGTGGAGGGGCAGCTAAAGCCAGAAAATCTACATTGAGCCTTCCTGAACAATAGGGGACCTTTATAATCAGGTCACCCACCATAGTCTCTCTGGGGACTGAGAGAGGCAAACTTTTTTTTTTTTTTACTGTTTTATTTATTTATTTTTTAATTCTTTATTGATTACACTTTATTCACTTTGTATCCCCCCTGTGGTTCCCTCCCTCCTCCCGTCCCAATCCCTCCCTTCCTCCACCCTCCACATGCATGCCCCTCCCCAAGTCCACTGATAGGGGAGGACTTCTTTACCTTCCTTCTGATCCTAGTCAATTAGGTCTCATCAGGAATGGCTGCATTGTCTTCTTCTTTGGCCTGGTATTGCTGCTTGCCCCTCAGGGGGAGGTAATTAAAGAGCAGGCCAATCAGTTCATGTCAGAGACAGTCCCTGTTCCTGTTACAATGGAACCCACTTGGATATTGAACTGCCATGGGCTACATCTGTGCAGGGGTCTTTTGTTATCTCCATGCATAGTCCTTGGTTGGAGTATCAGTCTCAGGAAAGACACCTGTACTCAGACTTTTTGGTTCTGTTGCTCTCCTTGTGGAGTTCCTGTCCTCTCCAGATCTTAAAAAGCTTCTGTAAAGCAAAGGACACTGTCGTCAGAACAAAACAACAGCCTACAGATTGGGAAAGGAACTTCACCAACCCTATATCTGACAGAGGACTAATATCCAGTATATATAAAGAACTAAAGAAGTTAAACAGCAAAAAATCAAGTAATCCAATTAAAAAATGGAGTACAGAGCTAAACAGAGAATTCTCAATAGAGGAATATCAAATGGCAGAGAAACACTTAAAGAAATGCTCAACCTCATTAGTCATCAGGGAAATGCAAATTAAAACGACCCTGAGATTTCACGTTACAACCATCAGAATGGCTAAGATAAAAAACTCAAGAGACAATACATACTGGAGAGGTTGTGGAGAAAGGGGAACCCTCCTCAACTGCTGCTGGGAATGTAAACTTGTACAACCACTCTGGAAAGCAATCTGGTGCTTTCTCAGACAACTAGGAATAGCGCTTCCTCAAGATCCAGCTATACCACTCCTAGGCATATATCCAAAAGATTCTCAAGTACACAATAAGGACATTTGCTCAACCATGTTTGTAGCAACCTTATTTGTAATAGACAGAAGCTGGAAACAGCCCAGATGTCCCTCAGGGGAGGAATGGATGCACAAATTGTGGTATATCTACACAATGGAATACTACTCAGCAATAAAAAACAAGGAAATCATGAAATTTGCAGGCAGATGGTGGGATCTGGAAAAGATCATCCTGAGTGAGCTATCCCAGAAGCAGAAAGATGCACACGGTATATACTCACTCATATAGACATATAATATTGGATATACCTACTAAAATCTGTACACCTAAAGAAACTAATCAAGAGGGAGGACTCTTGCTAAAATGCTCAATTCCTATCCAGAAAGGCAAAGAGGATGGATATCAGAAGAAGGAGAAAAGAGAAAACAAGTCAGGAGCCTGACACAGAGGACCTCTGAGAGGTGAACTTTTGAACCCCTTGCACTTCTCCTTTTTGGGTCTCCCTCCTCCTCAGAGGAGCCTACTCACAGTGCCAGAGACTTAGCACAGAACTTACTTCCTGGGGACTGAAACAGCAGAGATGGGGCTCCTGGCTCCTCAGCTGCAGCTGTCAGCTGTACCAGCCTTCCGAGTCTGAGTCCCAGATCCAAGGTACCATCCTTCTGAGTACCGGGTATGCGAGCAGCCATATAGTTTCCAAAGGGCCTCCTAATCCCTCAGTGGAGGACAGCTGGCTGTACAGCCACCAAAGTCCAACAGACCCGCCAAACCACCCAGGTACACCAGGTACGGGGGCCACCTAGTTCTGTGCACCACTGTTATGCCTCCCCAGGATTTCCCAGCAGGCACCTGGACAGGCCTCCCACGTCCATGGCTGCAGCTGACTCTGGTGGCTGCACTGAGCTGACTGAGCTCATCCTGCTGCATTTGACTAAGCAGGTCCAAACCTGGAGTAGAGAACAGGGGGAACCCCAGAGCTTGCCGATTTGATCTACCAGAGAGTGAGTGCACCCTCAACTCCCTGCTAAGCCCCAGATCCAGGGTCCTTCTAAGCTAGAAGCCAGACATCTGATCCCTCCCACCCACACATCCACTGTGGGAAACAGAGGGATTCTTGGGACATTGAAGCCCTTCCTCTGGAGGTCCATCAGTGGAATTCAGTCAAATAACTCCTGGAGCTCAGTCAGAGCTGAATACCAGTAGCCTATTGGCCACTGAGGTATTCAGGGAATTTGCATAAGCATAGTGCACCCATGATCATCACTAGTGCCTGAGACACCTCCAGTCTCTGCAGCCCCTTCGATTCCTGCAAGACACCCATCTCAGACACTTGAGGCTTTTACGTTCTCTAACACCTGGTCCCTCAAGGCACACCACGTTCTCTCTCATTCTTGCCCACATTTGTCCCTCTGTGCCCACAGACTTTCCTCCCACAGGTACAGCTGAAGCACCAACACACACACTGAAACAACTGGACCTCACTCATCTTCCTGAAGAATTCTCCAGACAACAGAGAAAGACAGTACCAATATGAACTGCAGAATCCAGGGACAAACAGTGAAGCTTACAGAGAAGCAAATGGCCAGAGGTCAGCGAAAGAACACATCCAACAAAAATCAGGACATTATGGCTTCACCAGCAACCCCCCAAATCAATGAATACTCCAATTCCTCAGAAACACATGAAAATGACTTTAAAGCTATGCTTATCCAGTTAATAGAGGCACATAAAGAGGAAACAAACAAATCTCTCAAAGAATTAGCTACACAAGTGAAGGCAAATAAAGAGGAAATGGACAAAGCTCTCAAAGAAACACAGGCAAATATAGACAAACAAATAGAGGCACAAGTAGAGGCACAATTAGTGGCATATAGAGAGGAAATGAACAACAACAACAAAAATATAGAGACCATCATAGAGAGACAAGAATCTACATTCAAACACATGAAGGAAATAGTAAAAGGCATGAAAACCAATTAGAATCAATAAAGAAAACACAACAGAGAAAACCCTAGAGCTGGAGAACTTAGAGAAAAGATCAGTAACCACAAAGGTAAGCATCACCAACATAATACAAGAGATGGAAGACAGAATCTCTGCTGAAGATACACTCTCTCTCTCTCTCAAAAAAAAAAAGTGAAATCAGAAAAGTACCAAACACAAAATATCCAAGAAATCAAGGATGACATGAAAAGGTGAAATCTAAGAATAATAGAAATTGGTGAAAAAGAAGAGTCCAGGCTCCAAGGTCCAGAAAATATTTTCAAGAAAATCATAGAAGAAAATTTTCCCAACCTAAAAAGATGTCCATAAACATACAAGAGACCTACAGAACACCAAATAGACTAGACCATAAAAGAAACTCCTCACCTCACATCATAGTCAAAACACTAAATCTACAGAACAAAGAAAAGATATTAAAAGCAGCAAGGGAAAAAAGCCAAGTAACATATAAAGGTAGACCTATCAAAAATCATACCAGACTTCTCATCAGAAACCATGAAAACCAGAAGGGCCTGGACAGATGTCATGCAGACTTTAAGGGGTCTCAGATGACAACCCAGACTACTTAAACCAGCAGAGATGGAGAAAAAAAAATATTCCATGACAAAACTAAATTTGAGCAATATCTACACAGCAAACCAGCTGACAGAAGATACTAAAAGGAAAACTCCAATCCACCAAAAATAACTATACCCAAGAAAATGTAAGATACAGATAATTTCCCAACAAAAATGAAAAAAAAAAAAAAAAGCAATGAATCACAGTAAGACCACGAACTCTACAATATAAGGATCTAACATTCATTGGTCACTATTATCCATCAACATCAATGGACTCAACTCTCCAATAAAAAGACACAGACTAAAAGAATGGTTGCAGAAAAGGATCCAACATTTTGTTGCATCCAAGAAATATACCTCTATAACAAAAATAAACACTACCTCAGAGTAAAGAGCTGAAAAATGTTTTTCAAGCAAATGGACTCAAAAAACAAACTGGGGTAGCTATCCTAATATCTAACAAAATACTTTCAACCAAAATTAATCAAAAAAGATGAAGAGGGGCATTTCATTCTCATCAAAGGGAAATTCCACCAGGAATACATCACAATTTTGAACATCTATGCCCCATTTGTAAATGAAACATTATTAAAGCTGAAATCACACATCGATCCCAACAACCTAATAGTGAGAGACTTCAACACTCCACTCTCACCAAGGGACAGATCATCCAGACAGAGCTAAACAGGGAAATAAGGACACTTACAGAGGCCCTAAATCAAATGGACCTAATAGATGTCTACATAACTTTTCACCTAAATTCAAAAGAGTATATCTTCTTTACAGCACATCATGGAACCTTCTCCAAAATAGATCATATAGTTGGTAATAAAGCAAGCCTCAGCAGATACAAAAAATAATTTCTTGTATCCCATCTGAGCACCATTGTCTAAAGCTGGATCTCAACAACAACAGAAATAGCAAAAAAGCCTATACACACATGGAAACTGAACAACTAGCTACTCAATGGAAGCTGGGTTAGGGAAGAAATAAAGAAAAAATTTAAGACTTCCTAGAATTTAATGAAAATTAAGGCACAATATACCCAAACTTATGGGACACAATGAAAGTAGAGCTAAGAGGACAGTTCATAGCACTAAGTGATTTCAAGAAGAAATTTGAAACATTGCAAACAAGCAAATTAATAGCTCACCTGACAGCCCAAGAAAAAAAAAGAAGCAAATACACCCAAGAGGAGTAGACAGCTGGAAATATTCCAGCTCAGGGTAGAAATCAATCAAATAGAAACAAATAAAACTATTCAAACAATCAATGAAAAGACCCGGTTGTTTGAGAAAATCAACAAGATAGACAAGTGCTTAGCCAAACTAACTGAAAGGCAGAAAGAAACTGTCCAAATCAGCAAAATCAGAAATGAAAAGGGGTGCATAACAACAGACACTGAGGAAATCCAAACAATCATTAGGTCTTAATAGAGAAGCCTATATGCCAAAACATTTGAAAAACTAAATGAAGAGGACAATTTTATATGTATATATATATTCCACTTACCAAAATTAAATCAAGATCAGGTAGAAAGTTTGAATAGTCCTATATCTCCCCCAAGGAAATAGAAGCAGTCATCAAAAGTCTCCCTTCCAAGAAAAGCCCAGGGACAGATGGTTTCAGCATAGAATTCTACCAGACCTTCAGAGAAGAGCCAACTCCAATTCTCTTCAAACTATTCCACAACACAAAAACAGAAGGAACATTTCCAAACTCATTCCATGAAGCCACAGTCACTTGATACCTAAACCACACAAAGACCCAACAAAAAAAAAGGGAACTTCAGACCTAGCTTTCTTATGAACATTGATGAAAAAATGTTCAATAAAATACTGGCAAATTAAATCCAAGAACACATCAAAGATATCATCCAACATGACCAACTAAGATTCGTAGCAAGCATGCAAGGGTGGTTCAATATGCAGAAATCCATCAATATAATCATCATGTAAACAAACTGAAAGAGAAAAACCACATGATCATCTCTTTAGATGCCCAAAAAACATTTGACAAAATCTAACACCCATTCATGTTTAAACTCTTGGAGAGATCAGGGATACAAGGCACATACCTAAATATAGAAAAGACAATATACAGCAAGCCTATCGCCAACAACAAATGAAATAGAGAGAAACATAGATCAATCCCACTGAAATCAGGGACAAGGCAAGGCAGCCCACTCTCTCCATATCTCTTCAACATTGTACTTGAAGTTCTAGCTAGAGAAATAAGACAAGTTAAGGAGAGCAAGGGGATACAAATCAAAAAGGAAGAAGTCAAAGTATCACTGTTCACAGATGATATGATAGTATACATGAGCGACCCCTAAACAAGAGAACTCCTTCAGCTGATAAACACCTTCAGCAAGTGGCTGGATACAAAATTAACTCAAAAAAATTAGAAGCCCTCTTGTATACCAAAGATAAAAGGGGCAAGAAAGAAATTAAGGAAGCCGCACCTTTCACAAATAGCCATAAATAACATAAAGTACCTTGGTGTGACTCTAACCAAGCAAGTAAAAGACCTATTTGAAAAAAACTTCAAGTATTTTAAGAAAGAAATCGAAGAAGATATCAGAAGATGGAAAGATCTCCTGTGTTCATGGATTGGTAGGATTAACAGTGAAAATGGCCATTCTGCTAAAAGCAATCTACAGATTCAATGCAATTCCCATCAAAATAGCAACACAATTCTTTACAGACCTTGAAAGAAAACTTCTCAACTTCATATGAAAAAAATAAAAACCCAGTATTTCCAAAATTATCCTGTACAACAACAGATTGTCTGGAGGAATCTCCATCCCTGATCTCAAGTTGTACTACAGAGCAATAGTAATAAAAACTGCATGATACTGGCATAGAAACAGAATGGTGGATCAATGGAACTGAATAGAAGACCCAGAAATAAACCCACACACCTATGGATACTTGATTTTTGACAAAGAAGGTAAAGCCATTCAATGGAAAAAGGCAGCATCTTCAACAAATGGTGCTGGTCTAACTGGATGTCTACATGTACAAAAATGAAAATACATCCATACTTTTCACCCTGCACAAAACTAAAGTCCAAGTGAATCAAAGACCTCAAGATAAAACCAGACACATTAAATATGTTAGAAAAAAAATTGGGGAAAAGCCTAGAACTCATTGGTACAGGAAAAACCTTCCTGAACAGAACACCAGCAGCACAGGCTCTAAGACAAACAATGCAACTAAAAATCTTCTGTAAAGCAAAGTATACTGTCGTCACAACCAAACGACACCCTACAGACTGGGAAAGGATCTTCACCAACCCTATCTATCTGACAGAGGGCTGATATCCAGAATATATAAAAAAAACTAAAGAAGTTGAAAAACAACAAACCAAGCAATCCAATTAAAAAATAGGATACAGAGCTAAACAGAGATTTCTCTGTAGAGGAACATCGAATGGCAGAGAAACACTTATAGAAATGTTCAAAATCCTTAGCCATCAGGGAGATGCAAATCAAAACGACCCTGAGATTTCACCTTACACCCATCAGAATGGCTAAGATCAAAAACTCAACTGACAACACATGCTGGAGAGGTTGTGGAGAAAGGGAAATCTTCCTCCATTGCTAGTAGGAATGTAAACTGATACAACCACTTTGGAAATCAATCTGGCACTTTCTCAGACAATTAGGAATAGATCCAGCAATACCACTCCTAGCCGGATCCTCAAGATCCAGCTACACTACTCTTAGGCATAAACCCAAAAGAAGCTCAAGTACACAACAAGGACATTTACTCAACCATGTTTGTAGCAGCTCTGTTCATAATAGCCAGAATCTGGAAACAACCCAGATGCTCCTCATTGGAGGAATGGATACACAAATTGTGGCATATTTACACAAGGGGATAATACTCAGCAATTAAAAACAAGGGAATCATGAAATTTGCAGGCAAATGGTGAGATCTAGAAAAGATCATCCTGAGTGAGGTATCCCAGAATCAGAAAGACACACATGATATATACTCACTTATAAGTGGATACTAGACCTATAAGAAAGGATAAACATACCAAAATCTATACACCTAAAGAAGATAAACAAGAAAGAAGGCCGGGGGTCAGATGATCAACCCTCACTTAGAAACACAAATGGGATGGACATTGGAAGTAGGAGAAAACAAGAACCAGGAGAGGAGCCTACCATAGAGGGCCTCTGAAAGACTCTACCTAGTTGTGCATCAAAGTAGATGTTGAGACTCATAACCAAACCTTGGGCAGAGTGCAGAAAATCATATGAAAGAAGGGGGAGATAGTAAGACCTGGAGAGGACAGGAGCTCCACAAAAACCAAATATATCAGGGCACAGTTGTCTTTTCTGAGACTGATTCTCCAACCAAAGACCATGCATGGATATAACCTAGAACCCCTGCTCAGATGTAGCCCATGGCTGCATACCATCCAAGTAGGTTCCCCTAGAGGGGAGAACAGAGTAACATGAACTCAGTGGTGGGCTCTTTGACCTCAGCCCCCCTTTGCCCCACCGAGGGAGGAGCAGCCTTGCCAGGCCACAGAGGAGGACAATACAGCCAGTCCTGGTGATACCTGATAGGCTAGGATCAGATGGAAGGGGAGGAGGACCTCTCCTATCACTGGACTTGGGGAGGGGTATGAGAGGAGATGAGGGAGCTTGTGTGGGATTGGGAGGGAATGAGGGAGGGGTATACAGCTGGGATACAAAGTAAATAACCTGTGATTTATCTAAAAAATAAAAATTAAAAAAAAATAACAAAGGTCAGGAGGAATCAAGAGTCATAGTGGAATAAAAATGCTATTAGCAGTCCTTAAGTTGCATAATATATAACAGTGAGAAATGATAACTTCTTAGGTCTGTGGTAAACAAGAGGAAAAGGTAAAGAGCAAGCCAAAACCTTTCATGGGCTCTGGAAGAAGCTATGTTAAAGATTAAGAGTTAAGTATTTGAAAGTCATTCAAAGACATCTGGCTTCTGGAAAAATAAAAAAAGGTTTGGATCTAGAAACAAAATGTTACTCAAATTTTTATGTATTCTAATTTCCATCTGGAAACTGAAAAATCAGAATTCTTGAAATCCAAAGATCAAAAGTGAGTTGATTTAATATGTTTCATCTAAACTGACTTTAATGTTTTCAGGGTTATAATGTACATACTAATTGTATGTACAGCTCATGGAATGCCTTTAGAGCACTCTTATGTTTAAGCAGAAAATTTCACCTTTCTATCTCTTAAAAACAGATAAAATCAATATCTTTACAATTTTCTAGAACAATGATTATTTGCTTTAAACAGATAGAAATGCATATTTTAATCACATAAGGTCGCAGAACTGATACATGTTTCTCAATATTACATTTTAGATGATACAATTTTTATCAACATCACCCAAACTGTGTAGTTCTACTCTGTAAACTGAAAATATATATTTTAATGTATAAATATTTATTCATAATCTCACTTATAGTTCATTATAAATATTTCCATCACTTTTAAATTTTCATAGAAAGCCTTCCAAAGATTATTAGATAGTATGTTTTAACCAGGAGCAAAATTTGTAGGTTGACAGTTTAAGATCCAAGAGTACAAGGTTACATTCCAACCGGCAATGGGGGTTTCCCTTTCTCCACATCCTCTCCAGCATGTGTTGTCACTTGAGTTTTTTATCTTAGCCATTCTGCTAGGTGTAAGGTGAAATCTCAGAGTTGTTTTGATTTGCATTTTCTTGATGACTAAGTATATTGAACATTTTTTAAGTGTTTCTCTGCTATTCGATATTCCTCTGTCAAGAATTCTCTGTTTAGCTCTGTACCCCATTTTTTAATTGGATTACTTGTTTTGTTGGTGTTATTTATATATTCTGGATATTAGCCCTCTGTCACATATAGGGTTGGTGAAGATCCTTTCCCAATCTTGTAGGCTGTTGTTTTGTTCTGAAGACAGTGTCCTTTGCTTTACAGAAGCTTTTCAGTTTCATGATGTCCCATTTATTGATTGTTGATCTTAGAGCCTGTGCTGTTGATGTTCTGTTCAGGAAGTTGTCTCCTGTGCCAATGAGTTCAAGACTTCCCCTCTTTTTCTTCTAACAGGTTTAGTGTGTCTGGTTTTATGTTGAGTTCCTTGAGCCACTTAGACTTTAGTTTTGTACATTGTGATAAATATGGATCTATCATTTTTCTACATATAGACATCCAATTAGACTAGCACTGTTTGTTGAAGATGCTATATTTTTTTCCATTGTATTGTTTTGGCTTCTTTTGAACCTCCCCTATCAGTGGACTAGGAGAGGGAATAGGGGGAGAAGAAGGAGGGAGTGTGGGATTGGGAGGAAATGAGGAAGGGGGCCACAGCCGGGATACAAATTGAATACATTTTAATAAATAATAATAATTAAAAGAATAATAATAAAAAGAAAAAATCCAAGAATAACTTGATTAGATAATTCAACTCATCCAATTTGAAGGTAGAATTCATGGTTAAAAATCATGTGAAAAAATATTAATCCCAAAAAAGGTCTAAAAAAGAACAGGCAGCCACATCACAATATGAAACATCAACATGATATGTAATATGGTATATTTAAATTTTTGTAGATTAATTAAATTCAGTTACTAGATTAAATATATTCAATGAGAGAGTTGAGCAGAGATCCCCTCAATATGGAGCCCTTTCCTTGTTGTGCAATAAAAGTAACAGATAAAAAAGGTGGGAATGAGAAGTCAGATTGAATATTGTTATACTTTGTCACTATTGTTACATATACTTATCATCTTTGAAAACATAACTGAACTTTTAAATGTTATTCTACATCCTACCTGCATCATCAAACGGGCAGGACATGTATGAACACTCCTTAATCACTGTAGATACAAAGCCATTTTATTATAACTAAGAAATTATTTAGGGGCAACTACTTGATTTCAGTATAGTTTAAGTATCCAACATGAGCAAGTTTTTGCAAGTTTCGTCCCAGTAGGTTATATTGAAAGGTTCGAAAACCTTTAAATTAGGCCTATCTGAAAGCCTTGAATGTAATCAGGAAAGCACGGGAATGAGTTCTCAATGGAATTCTTGTTCATTCCTGTAAGAAGGTGAACATAAAAGAGCTCTTCCTGGTCTCTCTGCTCTCTTTACTCACTCCTGTAATATGCCTTTGTCACACCATTCCATCACTGAACCTCACACACTTCTACCATGAGGAGACAGACCAAGATGCAGCCATGCCTACAATGTTAAAACTATGAAAGCTGAGCTTTGGGATTTGAGTCTCCAGAACTGTGAGCTCAGTGAGCACTGTTTCTTCATTAGAGTTCATATTCACTAGTTCATTATGATACAAAATGCTAACACTTAGAACATTCCTCCTTTGCATCCTTTGCCTTACAATAGGGAAACTATGGTTAGTCAACACTGCCACAAAGTGTGATCATCTTCTCTTGACTTCCATGGATTGACCAGAGGATGCCTAACATCTTACTGGAAGGAGTCAGCCACGCTATGTCTTATACAAGTGGATGAACTCTAATTCTGACTTTTGAGAAACAATTTAAAATATCAGCAACCTGCTAGTCACATAGATCTTGTATCTAAATTTTTCATGTAATTACATTCCTATATTACACTTTAAAGATTGTGCAATGATAATTTGGTTTTACATAATGCAGTTATGTTTAATTTTTTTTACCGCTCTTGCAGAGGACCTAAGTTTGGTTTCCATCAGCTGTATCAGAAGCTTTTAACTACCTGTAATGCCTGCTCCATGACTCCAATGACCTTTCCTCACTTCTGAGGGGAGTGCACTCCTGCACACATACCTATAAATACATAAGCACACACAAACTCACACACACATATACATATGCACATACAATTTAAAAACTAAATCTTTAAAAAAGTGACATTGCATTTTATAATATAGTACTTTAAAACAGCATTGTTGTCAAACATTCCTCATATGATTAGAAAGATGTGAAATTTGACCTCTCTAAGTCCATTTCTTATCTCTTCTCCGTTCTGTATGCTCAAAAAAAAAAAATTGCGCAAACTGTTCATTCAAATTTTGCCTTAGAGTTTTTAATCTCTGATAATTTTTTTTTTTTTTAGTGACAACAGGATTAGCTACAGTAGCAAATCTTCAAATTCAAATTTCTGATGTTTTGTTATCAAAATACTCCTCTTTTATGGTTTTATTCTAATATGAAAGATATCATCACATTAACCTTACACCACAAAAGTAGAGAAGGATAGTAATCCTCATCACTCATGCTATAATATTCAAGAAGGATTTACCAAAATTTTAAATTCATATTTAAATGTAAGCATAAAAGTATTCACGTGTGACTAGATTTGACAGTCTAATAAAGCCACGCTTCTGTTGCACTCATATCAGTGTTAAATGGAAATCAATGCAATAGAAATATTTTTAATAAATAAGTGAATAAATTCCAACGTGATAAAATTACAAAGGAAAGAATTTGGAATTACAGTCAAGCATTTTGAATGGCTAATTCTTCTCATAGCTGAAAGCGCCTTGAGCAAGAGTAGAAAGTAAACACACGGATGTTATTCTTAACTTAGCCTGTCCCCATGGACTTCTCCAAGAGCCACACAGAGTACATTAAGACAAATACTGAAAAGCAATAGGAAATTTTCCTCTTAGGGTTCTTAAATTAAAGCTTTCTTTATCTGAAAGATATCTTTTAAAAACTAAACCAATTATGTTACCTAACGTGTGCGAGGTATGTCTGTTCTTTTGGATGAAATTTGCACAATGTCTGTCTTTTTTTATCAAAATGTTTAACAGTTGCATATTGTCAGGTTCTTAAATTAAAATACCCTAAGCCTCAGAAGTGAGTAAAGTTGAATCTTCAGTGGTCTTTATCAGTCCAGTCCAATCCAAGTAAAACACGAAGTAATATCAACAAGAAATGGAGCTGTCCTATACATTACATTTCATGAAGCAGGGAATGTTTTTAGTGATACATCTATGAGACTCACTTTTTTTTTAAGAGCTTTAAAACACATCTAATTTAATCTTATAATTACTCAAAGTAGGTACTATTATTTTTGTTCTTGATTTATAGATGAATAAAGTGGAGCATAGAGAAGTAATTGACCAAGAGCATAAAACTAATGAATAACTGCTTAGGGGTTTGACAGAAGCAGTATATCTCTAGAGCCCATGAACCCAGAAGCTACACAGCTCTGTTTCTCAAAGGAAATCCTGCAGGTAGCTAAGAAAATTAAAACATCAAGCTACACACGAAGATAAACACCAGCCATCAGAACACTGAATGACTTTAAAAACCATATAGCAATTTACTTCTTTCTTTTAAAAGACACTTATTGTACATACATAACTTTATAAATACTTTTCATATATTCTACCACATAAATTTACATAAAATCTGCTACATACTTTTTATTTTGTATTTTATCTATTTTGTATTTTCTAAAATCTTAATATCTATAATTTAAAAAATCATTGGATATAGGACTAACAGAACATAAATCTATCTCTTTCATGATTAATTTGAAGAAAGAAAAATATAGTTAATATAATGGATTCCTATTCTGGATTTTGATTCTTTGTGTAATAACACAGTGAGTGCCCCAGAAAACTAAAAACATACATAAACTTTCAACATAACACTGAACATACGATTTCAATGTATCATTAATTAATTTTGTTTTTTGATTATTTTATTCACTTATGACTTACTTTATTTAAATTTCAATATAGCATTAGTATAACTTCTGAAATTAAAAAAAACTGTTTGGAAAGCAGAGAACTTGTTCACTGATCAAAATTTACCATTTTTGCATAAAAATATAGGACAAGGTTTGAGACAAAAATCAAAAGGACTGAGAACACAAGAGTAAGAATCAGCACAATGACATCGGAGTTTGTTTTTTTTCTCAGTGACAGATGTCTCAGGAACAACAGGAAGTAATACTAGGGAACCTGAGAGACTGTAAACAGAACTAAAGTTGACAGCCTCAGTGGAGTGATAGCTGATGCTACCATTAGTAACTCAATGGAAAAGAGGTAAGAAAATGAAAATGCCTGAGGATGAATCCTACACTGGCAACTAAGCTCCATGTGTGGGAATGAGGGTGAGAATCAATGGAAAGTCAAGACACGAAGAATAGTTTACTGGAGGACTAGTCTTCTAAAGAAAAGGGAATAATCTCAAACACAGAATGATGGGCATCTAACCCCAGTCATTATCTGAGTAGTTATTGGCATTTAATAGCAAGTAAGGAGGAGAGTCATCATTCTTTAAAGTCGTGACTTCCCAATGCTGACCACACGTAAGGGCAGGCCTCAGTCCTGAAAGAAGCTAAGCAAGACAAACTGAACTCTTTTAGGAAAGAAGAAGAAAAGAAAGCAATCTCCAAGTTGTATGGGAAAGTATGTGAGAGGTCCTGGGAGTTAATACGCTCAAAATACATTGTATGGAATTCTGAATTAATGAAATATTTCAGAATATTTCAGAAATAGAACAGAACATGCCATGTAATACAATTGATAGCTTGGTGAGAACAGAAAAAAAAAAGTATTTGGTTTGAGTAATTTGTCTTAGTACCAGAATCATTTCATTTAAATCTAGGAAGCCAAAACACAGCTTATAAGCAAAAAGATTGTAAGAAAACCAAGAAAGACCAGGCCACAGAAGAAGACAATGCAGCCAGTCCTGATGAGACCTAATTGACTAGGGTCAGAAGGAAGGAAAAGAAGAACTCCTCGTCAGTGGACTTGGGAGGGGCATGCAGGCGGAGGGTGAAGGAAGGGAGGGATTGGGAGGGGAGGAGGGAGGGAACCACAGGGGGGATACAAAGTGAATAAAGTGTAATTAATAAAAATAAATAAATAAATACACACACACACATACACACACACACACAAAAGAAAACCAAGAAAGAACAAAATGTGTATAATGATCATTTCTTAAAAGAAATTTGAAAGGAAAGGGAAAGGTAGGAATAGTCTCCTCGGAAATTTGCTGTATCCTAGTTTCAGAAGTCATAAACATCATTGTAACTCTTCAAAGAATACACTGTTTCAACCAAAAAGTAAGAAATATGAACATTCTCTATGTGGAAATTGCAATTTTCTGAGTAGTCTCAATAATTGACCCATTAGAATTAAGCACGTTAATACTAAAATGCTTGTAGAAATACCTTACATCATATAGGACTTCATGTTTTCCAAACAGATTTCCTAGTTTTCAAAATACTCTCTACATAATAACTTTATAATTAAACAGAATGCTATACTTTCTTTTCAAATAAGCAGTTATGTTTCTCAGAAGGATAGTGGGCTGTAGAGCTAATGCCATTGTCCGGGAGCGCTGAGGCTTTAGAATCTCAGGCTTAAAGTGCTTTCCACTAAAATAAGTACAGTTCTGCTCTTTCAGAATTCATGACCAGCACTTGAATTTAAACAACCTAATGACGGGCTGCACGTAAATGGAGCTAGATAGCCTATTGACTTTAAAGTCTCTGGGACTGTAATCTCTTACATGCAGTCCTTCCTCAGTCACAGATTTCTCTCTAAGGCTACTGCGGGAATTAAGGTGGGCAATCTTTGCTTTAGAATTAAATAAAGGAAGTTATTTGTGTGGGGGGTAAATTTATAAAACATGTCAAGAACAGAACCAGCTCTACAGTTATAAAAGCTCAATCACTACCACTGCTTTTACTGAGTCCCTCTTCACAAAGCTTAGTATTAATGGGCTTATAATATTACAGTTGATGCATCAGTACATATTTTACCTATATAAGTATCCACATCAAATATATTTCTGTAAACAGTGGAACTACAATATAATGTATAGCTAGATACAAAAGAGGACAGTAACTCTGTTGGCATAATGTTCTTTTGAAATTTATACAATTTACCCTTGTTCATTCAAATGCTTGATTTCTCTCCCCCACTCTCTGGTTTCAATCCAGACATTGCATTGTGATATTTTTTTCTAAGCATAACCTCTCTCAACTTTGTGTAAACATGCCACAATAAAGCAATTAGCCACAATGTTGAGCAAGGGAAAGGAAGCAGGAAGAGAGGGAAGAGCCAGAGGACAGCAGGGTAGGAGGCAGAGGAGGGAGAAGGGCAGAGCTGAGAGAATAGAGGCAGGAACAGAGATCTTGGAACAATGTGGAGAGATGGACTGGACCTAATATTTCACAAAAAGCAAGTATAATGTGGGAAATATAAATGTTAGGAAACTATGAGGGCTTGGAGATTTAGGATGGAACAACTATTGCCCAGCACTGTGTTCTAGGTTAATTAAATAAATCCCAGTGTCTGTGTGGTGATCTGGGTATACAACTGTTTAGGATTAACTGCAGCATTAATAAAAGATAAACCAATAGTAAATTTTAACAACTTACAACGCAACTCCTCATTTCTCTCCTAATTACACAAAAGCAAGAACTGCAAAAAAATCTGTTTGCATTTTTTTTCAACTTAAGGAAATACTCATCCTTTTTATTAATTAATTAATTTACTTTACATATAAATTGCAGATTCTTCTCCCTCCACTTCTCCTGGTCCTTCCCTCTCACCTTCATTCACCCCTCCTCCATTTCTCCTCAGAAAAGGGGAGGCCTCCCACAGATATCAACCAGTCTTGGCACATCAAGTTGCAGTAAGACTAGGCACATTTTCTCCTGTTGAGGCTAGACAAGGTGGCCTAGTTTTGGAAGAAAGGAATCCAAATGTAATCAGTCGATGTAGTCAGACAACACCTGTTCCTGCTATTAGGAGTGCCACTTAGCTACACAACTGTTACATATGTGCATAGGGCCTCATTCTTTCCCATGCATGCTCTCTTGTTGGCAGCCAGTTCAATCTCTGTGAGCCAGTAAGGGCCCAGGTTAGTTGACTCTGTGTGCCTTTTTTTGGTGTCCTTGACCTCTCTGGCTCCTTCAAACCTTCCTCCACCCCTTTCACAGGCTTCTTCAAGCTATGCCTATTGTTTGGCTGTAGGTATCTGCATCATTTTTCTACCAGTTGCTGGGTGAAGCCTCTCAGATCACAGTCATGGTAGGCTTCTGCCTGGAAGTATAGAAGAATATCTTTTATAGTGCCAGTGGTGGGCTCTCTCTCATAGCATGAGCTTCAAGCTAGATGAGACTCCATTGTTTGGCCAGTTCCTCAATTTCTGCTCCATCTTTACCCAGCACATCTTGTAGGCAGGACAACTTGTGGACAATGGTTTTGTGAGTGGGGTGTTGTCCCAATTTTTCCATCGGAAGTCTTTTTTTCTCTAGTTTATTCTCTTTGTATCCTGGTTGTAACTCCCTCCATCATCTCCTGGTCTGACCGTCCCTCCTTCTTCAGACATTCCCCCATCCCCTTCCCCTAGTCCACTGAAAATGGAAGTCCCCCTCTCCTTCTATCTGACCCTAACCTATCAGGTCCCATCAAGGCTGCTTGCATCCTTTGGAAGTTTTACTTGGTTACAGTAGAAGGCTGGTTCAGGTTCCATATCCTATATTGCTGGGAGACTTGGCTAGGGTTACTCTTATAGATTCTTGGGAGTTTCCATTGTCCTTGGTGTCTAGCTCATACCAGAGCATCATCCCCATTTCAGTTGTCTCTTCCAGTGCTCTCTGCAACTTCATCTTTCCTGTTCCCATATCCGCCTTCTCTCCTACAGAGTCCCGTCCCTCCAAATACACCCAATGTCTATCCTACTTTCCCTTCTCAGAGAAATTCAAACCTCCCATACCCACCCTCTTTGTTAAGTAGCTTCTTAGGGTCTGTGGTTTGAGGCTTGGTTATCCTGTACTACATGGTTACTATCTACCTATAAGTAAATACATACCATGTTAGTCTTTCTGGGTCTGGGTTACCTCTTGGGATGATAATTTCTAGTTCCATACAGTTGCCTGAAAATTTCATGATTTACTTGTTTTTAATAGCTTAGTGGTATTCCACTGTGTAAATGTACCATATTTTCTTTATCCATTATCCATTATTGAGGCTAGGTTGTTTCTAGTTTCTATTATGAATAAAGCTGCAATGAACATAGTTGAGCAAGTGTCCTTGTATACATATACTGGGTATATGCCCAGTAGTGGTAAAGCTGGGTCTTGCAGTAGTACTAGTTCCAACTTTCTGAAAACCAGTCTAATTGATTTCAAGGTTTTTTTGTATATTTTTTTTTACTCCCACCAGTGATAGAGAGTGTTCCACTTGCTCCAGATCTTTACATGAGCTGTCACTTGCGTTTTTTTTTTTTTATCTTAGTCATTCTTACAGGTATAATGGAATCTCAGAATGATTTTAATTTGCAATTTCCTGATGACTAAGTATGTTGAACATTCATTTAAGTGCTTCTCAGCCATTAGAAATTCCTCTGTCAAGAATTCTCTGTTTGGATCTGCACCCCATGGTTTAATTGGATTATTTGGTTTATTGACGTCTAGTTTCTTGAGTTCTTTATATATTTTGAATATCAGCCCTCCGTAAGATGTAGGGTTGGTGAAGATTGTTTTCCATTCTATAGACTGCTGTTTTGTCCTATTGACAGTGTCCTTTGCCTTACAGAAACTTTTCAGTTTTACAATATCCAACTTATTGTTGATCTTAGTTCTTGACCTTTTGGTTCTGTTCAGAATTTGTCTCTTGTGTTAACTCAATGTGGATATTAGTTGTTAAGTACAGAATAATCATGTTATGTTTCACAGACCCAGAGAGTGTAGATAATGAAGACAACTCAAGGGGGTTCATGGATGTCCCTGGGAAGGCAAAATAAAAGAGATTTTGTGGGTGGTCTGGTCATGGGCTGAGGATGAGACTAGAAGGGATCAGGGAGGGGTAGAAGCAGGTATGAAGGGAAAGAGTACGTGGAAATATTTGTTTTTTGAGTTTAGGGTTCCATCCTAATGCTTAACCTATGGGATGAATTGGTAATATATTTCAAAGTAAAAGGCTGTGAGAAGTTTATACATATGAGAGACCTGGAGAAATAAGTGAGAGTTAGATCTTAGATATAAAGTGTCATTTCAAAATACAATGTGAGCTTACTTTCTGATTCTTTATCACTATCCATGGGGGAAAATAATAATGATCTTTGTAAACCTTCTGTAACAATGATACTCTATCAAAAAAAAATCGAAGATATCCAGTGATTTTTAAATTAGCTTTATGGGGAAAACATCCACATGTATACTGCCCCAAAGATAAAGGAAAGAGACTATATACTACTGTAGTGACAGGGTACATAAAATCTTATTGGATAGTGATAAATATTTATACTTCAGCAGTTTTACAAACTTTTCTCTGAAATAATGACAAACTACACAGAGAACATATTAATCATTTTAAATACATTAGTTTTTCATCTACTAGCCTAAAAGGTGTGCCAAGTGTTCACTTGAGAAGAAAGTATTAATTTATGAGATGACTTTACTTTTTTATTTTAGGGCTACTCTTTTATTCTTCTTTTATTAATTACAGTTTATTCACTTTGTATCCTAGCTGTAGTCCCCCTCACAATCTTACCCTCCCTCCCTCATCTTCTCCCATGCCCCTGCCCAAGTCCACTGATAGGGGAGGTCCTCCTCCCCTTCTTTCTGACCCTCACCTACCAGGTATCATCAGGACTGGCAACATTGTCTTCCTCTGTGGCCTGGCAAGGCTGCTCCCCTCTCAGGGTAGGGGTGGTCAAAGAGCCAGTCACTGAGTTCATGTTAGAGACAGTCCCTGTTCCCCTTACTAGGGAACCCACTTGGATACTGAGCTGTCATGGGCTACATCTGAGCAGGGTACTTTTACATATCCTTCCTGAACAAGGTCTGCTACATACAGAAAATATCTGTGTAGCACACAAAGACTTTTGTCTAGAAACAAAGGTTACACACAAGTAAACATTTTGCTTTTGATACTAGTCGAAATTTAAAGTACACTTATGTTCTTATTAAATATTGAGTAGCAAGCTTGTATTATTAATGACACTCAGATATCTATATTTCTTGCTCCTGAAGAGTTGAATCTTTTCATACTTCTTTATTCCTCTCATTTCTGCCTATCAGAGTCTACTGCAGGGCTACTGGTTCACGAAGATGTCAAGCTGTTATTTAACTTTCTATTTACTACTTGTGTGGCTAATTTGGAATGATGAGAATGTCCTTGTTATTTTATAAATGAATAATTCATTGCACACTGTAGAACACAACATTTTGCTTGAATACAAGTTAAATCAAACAGGAAAAGCTGATGTCCACAAAGCTACTCATTAAAAATCTAAACACTGAAAAGAATGTAATTTTAAAAATATAGTAAATCTGTGGGAAAGAGCTGGAAGGAGGGAGGTCAGAATCAGAAAAATATACGGGAGGGGACTACAGTTGGGATACAAAGTGAATAATTGTAATAAATAATAATAATAAAGAAAATAATTTAAAAAGGGAGATTAGACCCACACACATACACACACAGAGAGACACTACACACCATTTAAAAATTCTAGCTTAAGTGTCATAGGTAAGCTATGACAACTCACCAATTTCGTGTCTAAGGATATATTGCTATATTTTTATGGAAAGTATATTAACGATTGCCTCATCCCATCCACTGTTCAAAAATGAATTTGGCTTTCTTATCTCTGTTTCAGACTTAATAGCTCCTGCTATATTGTAATCTCCATCATCTTCAACAAAAATTTATTTTTTACTTAAAAAGTAGCAGTGGGATTCAGTTGCTCAAAAATGACTTTCAACACTGACCTCCTACTTTGGTCCATGTTATATTATTTGGAGCCAAGATAATAGTAATGACATTGCTATTGATTACAGCAATGATGAAGCAAACCGAGAAAACACTGTAGAAATCTGTACTCCTGGGAAAACAAGAAGTTATTTTTTTTAATTTCTTATTAATTACACTTTATTCATTTTGTATCCCCCCATAAGCCCCTCCCTCCTCCCCTCCCGATCCCACCCTCCCTCCCCTTTCTGCATGCATGTCACTCCCCAAGTCCACTGATAGGGGAGGTTCTCCGCTTCTTTCTGATCTTATTCTATCAGTTCTCATCAAAAATGGCTGCATTGTCCTCTACTGTGGCCTGATAAGGATGCTCCCCCCTCAGGGGGAAGTGATCAACGAGCAGGCCAATCAGATTATGTCAGAGGCAGTCCCTCTTCCCATTACTATGTAACCCACTTGGACACTGAACTGCCAAGGGCTATACCTGTGCAGGGGTTCCAGGACATCTCCACAAATAGTCCTTGGTTGGAGTATGAGTCTCTGGGAAGTTCCCTGTGTTCAAATTATCTTGTTCTGTTGCTCTCCTTGTGGAGTTCCTGTCCCCTCCAGCTCAAACAAGCTGAAAAGCAATAAACCAAGTAATCCACTTAAAAAATGGGGAACAGAGCTAAAGAGAGAATTCTCTGTAGAGGAATATCGAATGGCAGAGAAGCACTTAAAGAAATGTTCAACCTCATTAGCCATTAGGGAAATGCAAATCAAAACAACCCTGAGATTTCACCTTACACCCATCAGAATGGCCAAGATGAAAAACTCAAGGGACAACACATGCTGGAGAGGTTGTGGAGAAAGGGGAACCCTTCTCCACTGCTGGTGGGAATGCAAACTGGTACAACCACTCTGGAAATCAATCTGGCGCTTTCTCAGACAACTAGGAATAGCGCTTCCTCAAGATCTAGCCATACCACTCCTAGGCATATACCCAGAAGAGGCGCAAGTACACAAAAAGGACATTTGCTCAACCATGTTTGTAGCAGCTTTATTTGTAATAGCCAGAAGCTGGAAACAACCCAGATGCCCCTCAACTGAAGAATGGATGCAGAAACTGTGGTACATCTATACAATGGAGTATTACTCAGCAATGAAAAATAAGGAAATCATGAAATTTGCAGGTAAATGGTGGGACCTGGAAAGGATCATCCTGAGTGAGTTGTCCCAGAAGCAAAAAGACACGCATGGTATATACTCACTCATATAAACATACAATATAGAATAAACCCACTAAAACCTGTACATCTAAACAAACTAAGCAAAAGAGAGGACCCTAACTAAAATTTTCAATCCCCATCCTGAAAGGCAAAGAGGATGGACATCAGAAGAAAAAGAAAATAGGAAACAACCTTGAAACCTGCCACAGAGGGCCTCTGAAAGCTTCTTCAGTATAGACTGTCAAAGCAGATGCTGAGCCTGATGGCCAACTGATGGGCAGAGTGAATGGAATTCTATGTAAGAAGTGGGATATAGTAAGAAGAAGTTATTATTCACAATATTCTATTAAACACTGGATCATTATTACCCATTTAGTCTACCACCCAGTGCTATGATAGCCTAGCACCTCAACTATGATCTGCTTAAGTCTAAGTTGTTGTATTTTTACATTATATGATCATTTTGATTAGTTCTATTTCCAGATCAAACACACTAGATTAAATACTTACATTTATCTTTACTTCCTCCAATATCCCATGAAAATTACAGGAAAGAAAGAATTTGTAAAAAAAAAAAAAAGAGTCAAAATGACAAAGAGGATAAAATGCAAAACATATGAAAATACATGTTTGGATGGCAATTGTCAGAGAGAGGGGGACTAATTTATCAGACAAGAAACTTCAATTGCTACTGGAAATCTCAGAAAAGATTAAAGTCAAAATGTGGATCAGGATTTAAAAGAAGATAATTACTTTAAAACCATGAAAATGTTTAAAGCTTTAAATATTTTCAACCAAATCTTTTTCTACAACTTTCCCATTTAAGCAATTACCTTGTCTCAGTCTATCAAAAAATACAAAATAAAAATCTCTGGTTTTGGTAAAAAAAACAAAAAACAAAAACAAAAAAATGTACGAGGAAAAAAAACTTAGTCTTGGAGACATGAACAAATCATTCTCTAAACTGCTATATAGTCAATGATTGGTTTTATCAGTTTCTCCAGATTTTATTAACTAAAATTGACAGGTAAAAATTGAATTCCTTTAATATGCAGCATGATACACTTAAGCTATTCTCAAAATCAAGTTCTTTTACTCATTTGATAATAGGGTGATGACTAGCTCTCTCGTAGTTCCTATTTTTATGGTACATCTTTCTCGTTCTCTGAGTTTAGTCTATTTATTTTTATACTCGAATTTAAAGTGTTTCTATAGTACAGAACATTTGGTTGAACCATATCTTTTATTTAAATTTAACCTGAATCTTTAATTGAATTAAATTCATTTATATAATTATCATACAGTGGCGTTACACGTGCCATTTGACATTTGGTTTGTTTGGTTTACCTCATAAATCCCTCTTCTTTTCTTTTTTTTTACTGTCTCCTCTTTGCTGAATACATACTAGCATCAGGTTAGTGTCTTTAGCAATTTTAGTTAATTTTAAAATTACACTCTGATTCCTTTAGGGATTAAAATATATACATTTTAACTTTCCAAAATCTTGTGGAGAATTTTTTTTTTTTACCTCAATTCAGGTTAAACATAAAGCTGTACGATGATACAGACAGGTATCTCACATTTCATGTAATTCTTTTCATAAATGTTATGCTTTGTATCCCCCAACCATATAACACAGGAACATAATAGTTACATGTTTGAATATTTTCAAAAGAGTTTGAGAGAAGATACAAGTGCATGTACATATTCTGAGTTTGTTATATTATTCTTCCAATTTACTATATCTGCTTCTCTTCATTTTTTTCTCTTGGATACTCATTACCATATGGTGCCATTTCCTTATTCCAATGAAGCTTTGCTCCCACCCACCCACTTTATGCTGTTTTTGTCAAATATATTACACTTCTATATGATAGAAACTCAGCAAATAAAATTATTCATGTATTGTTTTCTCAAATCCCTTTTATACCAGTTTTAAAAAAGATAGTAGAAAAAATATGCAGTTTTACTAACTGGTATAACTAACAACGTAACTATTTTAATAAGACCCTTTTGTAATTGTGTTAGTTGTTTTGCTGTCTGTGTCACTTGTGTTCAACCTGTAGAATTTTCTTTCTTTTTTTTCTTTTTTTTTTGGTTTTTTTAGAAAAGATTACTGGCATCATGGTTCTCTCTGTTTTTGCTTATCTGGGAAAGTCCTTATGTCACCTTCTTGTTGAAAAAGTTTATGCTGAATACAAGTTACATGGCTGCCATTTTGAGTTCTGTTCCTTTTATTTCTGGGACTTAAAATTTTTTGGGTGCTGGCATTTGGCATCCATAGTTCAGAAGAGTACAACCGCTAATGCTGTTGGGATCACCTTCCTCTTATGGCTTTTATCACAGACTGGCTTTCACTATTTTGCATATTGTGTTTAGATGCCACCATCTTTTATCAATTCTAATTGAAGTTGGCTCAGCAACTAGGGTGTGTATAGTTATTCAAAAGGGGAGAGGACTGTAAAATGATAGAGGGTAAGGAATTATATACAAAGGTATCAGTCTTTGGATATGAAGTCTTGTCAGAAGGTGAACAGGTGACAATATGGCCAGCCCACTCATGTACTCTGAAAGCATGTGTTCTGGGAGTTTCTAATTCGCATAATACCACTTTCTCTTCAGTAGAGGAAGGTGTGGCATGTTGTGGGGAATATTCAGCATTTAAAGCAATAGTCACTTATTAGCTCACAGTTCTGTAAGCCAGAAGACCAAACACAACTTATCAGTTTCTCAACTCAGTATCTTAAAGACTAACATTAAGATATTTGTGTATAGTGCCCTTACCTGTCCATTGATTAGATTCAAAACCATTTCAAGGTCTTCTAAGTGGTTAAAGCCCATTTCTAATGATTATATGATATAAGCCTTATACACAAATGAACAACTGTTACATTTTTGGAGAAACATTTTCTCATAAAAAACAGATAGAGACTAAACAAGAGTAAGTACTGAGAGTTTGTTCTATTATTCTTTCAAAATTTTTTTTCTTTGAGTTCTTTCACATTAGTGTGCTCATTACTAAATGATGCCATTTCCTATGGCTCTTTCTTATTGCTGGCATTTGCCTGTTAGCACTTTCATTTACGTGAGACCATCCAAATCTGATCTATTCTTTCCTCAGCAAACAAGATTCCTTCGTTGGGACCAGTAGAAGACTCTCTCTGCTGTTCTCCGAGTGGAAGCTCTGGGTGATCTCACCTGTGCGTGTGTGATCTTCTTTGTCAAGGGAATGACCACTTCATCACATTTACAGGAATGGGAAGAGAATTATATAAAGCATGAGAAACAGACAGAATTATTAAAATTATGTATATAACCAGTTGCTTCCAGGTATCTGGTGAGGAAGGGAACTGCATAAATATATATAGAGAAAATTGCAAAATAATAATTATTAAAATGGATCTTAATGATAGGTCAGTGTATATAAAGTACCCGGCACACGTGTGCGGGTCTGAGCTTGGGTCGCTAGCAGCCACAGAAAGGTCAACCATTCTGTTATTTCTAAAACTCCAGCTCTGCAGAGGCTGGCGACTTTGTTCTATTATTCTTCTTCCAATGCATTTTCTTCTTCGAATTCTTTTCCATTAGTATACTCATTACCATACGATCTGCGGGACCCATTGATCAACCAGCCTAGTTGAACTGAGGAGGTCCAGATTCATTAGAGACTCTGTCCCAAGACAGAAGGGTAGAGAGTAATAAAGGAATCTAACGGCTGCTAATCCCTGTCCTCTGCGCTGGTGCACATACACACATGAGCATATGCCCACATCTGTACAACCTATACAGCACACACAGACAATGTATTTCAAAATGAAAAAAAAAAAAAAACTCTCCAAATACTATAAAAAAAATAGTCAAAATAATTCAAATGTTTGTATACATTCCCAAATCACAGAGACTACAAAATATTTCGGTAATAAAAATAAAAGTAATGTGTGAAATATCTGATTTCAGGTTGACAAGGAATATTTCAGTAGCCACATTAAAAATAAAGGATTGCAGATGAAGTGAGAAAGACTCAAATGTTGACTTCTGGACATGACCGTCTATTGTACTTTGGAAGTCGCAGAAGCTGTGGTCACCTGGGTAGGGTTGGGCCCATCAGCCCATATCAGGGAAAAGACTGGGACTGACGGACCCTTTCTGTGATGATTTATACCAAGATAATGATTAATGGAAAAAGTAGAGATAATTTCTTCAGTGGTAAGGTACTCAAAATCCTGTTAAAAAAAAAAAAACCCAAAAAAACCTCCCACCCTATTCTTGTAAAAAACACTACATCATTTTATTTATTTATTTTTATTTTTTTATTATTATTAATTACACTTTATTCATTTTGTATCCCCCCATAAGCCCCTCCCTCCTCCCCTCCCGATCCCACCCTACCTCCCCTTTCTGCATGCATGCTCCTCCCCATGTCCACTGATAGGGGAGGTTCTCCTCTTCTTTCTGATCTTATTCTATCAGTTCTCATCAAAAGTGGCTGCATTGTCCTCTACTGTGGCCTGGTAAGGCTGCTCCCCCCTCAGGGGGAAGTGATCAACGAGCAGGCCAATCAGTTTATGTCAGAGGAACACTACATCATTTAAAACATCAAAATACATTGTGTACATTTATGAAAACACTATATTGAAACTGATTATTATGCATAATTAATATATGGTAATAAAAGTTTTTAAAAATGCAGTGACTCCAACAAGCTGGGAGAAAAGTAGACTATAAAACACTCTATCAATCCTAAAGTTGCATATATAAAATTTCAAATTTCAAGTAAAGTAGAAATTTGAAACATTTAAGAATGAGGGGCTTATGGGGGGATACAAAGTGAATAAAGTGTAATTAATAAAAAAAAGAATGACTTGTCTTAAAAGACATAACACCTATACACATTTTCTTAGCCATGTGCTCCACTAAAATGTAGGAGTAAACAAACAAAAAAGACAAATAGTATGCTAGCGTATCCAACACTACAGCACAGAAACAAAAATTATCAAAATAAAGCTAAGTTTAAAGACTCATAATACTACCTGTATTCTCACAATGTGAGAAAAGTTCAGTGTGAATGTCCAAGGAGTCTACAGGAAACATTAAAGAACTTGAAAACTGTAATTAACCAGGTGACCTAGGTTTAACAGTATTTATAAAATCATAATTTAGTGAATGTTGGATGCTAATTTAAACCAAATGTGAGATATATGAAGTCAAGGTGTGAGAAGAAATGAACCCTAAAATTAGGTAAAACTGGATAAAAAAACTTTGTATTGCCACTATAGAATAAAATTCAGGGGAAGGCAGAAATATTGCCACAAAAATCAAATCCTGTCTTAATCTACTTGGGCTTCAACAGAAAATTACTATAAACTATGTAGCCTATAGTTACAAAAATTATTTCTTATGGATCTAGAGCCTTGGAGGCCCAAAAGTTTAAAGACGTTGTTGAGCACTGAGGAGTGGCCCTGGAAACATCTTACAGCTGCATTCTCAAATGATGGAGGACAGAACTCTCTTTTGGGTTCTTATATAAAATCTTCTGTCATGTCAGTGACATTACTTTTCTCAAGACCAAGTTACCTCTCAAAGTCGTACCAACTTGAAGGCTAGAATTTCAATGAATGAATGTTAAGGGTACACAAATATTCAGACACAGCAAATAACATGGAAAGCATTTCTCAAAAGGCTGTTTGCCATGTCTTAAGATTAACACCCGAACCTGCCATGCAATCCATTACAAGGCCTTGTAACATAAAACTCAATGATGACATCATAGTTTCCTTTCTCTATTCCACTCCTGAATTTTATATTGTTATGACATTCTGCTTAAACTTCTGAAAGCCTTTCCCTGTCCAATATCCATTTAAAAGTCTGTGTAGCAGCGCTAGACTATGATGGCACGCTCAGTTTTTACTTTGTGCCTTGCTTACTGTTCCAATCCATCACCCACACTGCTAAAGAATGCTAAAGGGATTGAATGTTTATTTCACCTAAGTTCAGGAAGAATTTTTTTTCACACTGATTAAATCTGGTCCTGCAGTCTATAGGAAGGAAGGCACCACCCACTAAGTTGTTGAAATCTCTACTTTCTGTTCTAGTTGAGAGCTCAATTAAAATCATAAGGACCATCTGCTTCTGTCTTCTTCATGAGCAATGGGATGATAACACTAAGAGAAAACAAAAGCTGTGAGACAATGTCTCTTTGAATTGAAGCACACGGGCTGACCATCGGTAGATTTGGTTTGTCTCTGCCAGGAGAGCTAAATGAAAGAGGAATATCGCTGGCTATAGTGTCTTAAGCCTTTAATGTTAGCGCTTGGGAGGCAGAGGCAGGTGAATCTCTGTGGGCTCAAGACTAGTCTGGTTTTCATAGAGTTTGAAGGCAGCCAGGGTTATATAGGGAGACCCTATCCATAATAAAGAAAAGGAGGGAAAAAAAAAAAAGGAAACAGAAAGAACAAACAGAACTGGGCACTGAGTCAAGCTCTGAGTAATCCCAGGAAGAATTTATTCCCATGCTATTTATTATTCAAATTAGGAGTTCATGGAAAAGTAAGAGTGGCCCCTCCTGGGAATTTGGAAGAAACGGTAATGTAAGACCTCAGTCTATTTTTACTGAATTTAAATATGCGTTTTGAAAATATACCAGATGAGAAAATTGTATATTAAAATTCAAAGAAACTGTCCTCTGAAACAAGGTTCAAACCTAACCTCACCCACCTTCCAGGCCCTCTGCCCTCTAGAATTAAATCCTTCTTATGCCGTCTTTCTAGGCATCACTCTGTCTTCAATTACAGACTTTTCTGGAAAGACAAAAAGAAAAAAAAAGAACTTGTTTTGCTAGCGACGTCACAATCTTTGTTTTGAGTTTGAGTCATGTTATTTTTGAATTGTAGCTGTGCTGCTCCCAGAATCTGTGAGTCATGTTCCTCACATGCATCTGGTGAAAGAATGGCCCTGAGGATACAGGTGAAAGAATCCTGTGAGAGCAAACAGGGTGAAAAAGACAGAGAGCATCGCTTTAAAATTCTGATGTGAGAACTGGAGAGATACTCCTCAGTTAAGAGCACTGGCTGCTCTTCCAGAAGACTCAAGTTTGAGTCCCATCACCTGCATTGTAACTTAAAAGCACTGTAAATCCCTCCTGTCCCAGAGGATCCCAAACCCTTTTCTGGTTCCTTGGGTATGACGCATGCACAAGGTCCATAGACATACATGCTGGCAAAATACCAATACACAGAAAATATGTAGATAAAAATTAAAGATAAATAAATAAAACTAGGCTTTCAAAAGTTTGGAGTTAACTCAGGGGCCTTATCATATTAATTCAAATACAGTCAGGCCGGCGTACACTATAAGAAACTCCATGTGACCACCTAAATGCTTGTAAGAGGACATTATCTTCAAAATGCTTGGAAGACAGTGTTGGACACACACTAAAACGTGACGGTTTGTTCTGGTTTTTCTCAGATAAGTCATATAGTCTCTCACTCTCTACACATGAGCTTCAGGTAACTGGTTCCAGGTGGCTGAAGATAAAGAGCCCCAGGCTTCAAGCCTGGTTACTGAAGTTCACAGATAATCAGAGGATGTTAATTCCAGAAAAGAATGTAACAGATTTTTTATGTAACAGGCGAAAGATGAAAGATTCTGAGCCTCAAGAATGGTCTCAAGTACGAATATACCTTCAGTTTCCTCTGTCTTTTCGTTGTCCTTTAAAAACATAAAAAGTATTTCCAGTTTGGTGACCTTTAGAGGCAATGGGTCAGAACGTGCCCACACCTACTAAGTAATCAGAACAAATGAATGGTCTTTTTCTGTTGTCATAGAAACTCTGGAAGCAAAGTCATTTTAATTCAAGACAGTAAGTGATTAGGGGGAAAGCAGAGCTGGCATAGGGTGAGGGTGGAAAAGAAAGGATTTTGGGATGTTGTGTGAGCATGAGCAGCATTGGCTCTGCTCCCGGGACCTGAGAGTCACAGGATTCCTTTCATTTTTGCATCATTGGACACTTGATCATGTGTTTTATTTGCAGCTAGCAGAAGCCCTTCCATAAAGGTCCTTCTCTCTCTCTTCCCCACTCGTTTCGCTAGCCCCAGGTCTCATAAAATGGCATCACTCATCAAGCTTTCTAACTTGAGTCTCGTTTAGTTTCATACTATACCCACCCAGAGCTTCCCTCACACCCGTAACCACACACCGTGTCCACACACCCACATACACACCACACAGTGCTTGTCCCTCCGTAGTTCACTAAGTTGAACTTGACTGTACCCTGACTGTAGCATACCTTGACTGTACCTTGACTGTACCTTGACTGGACTCAGGTTAGAAGTCACTGACTCTGACCCTGTCATGTCCCCTGCCCACTAATCTTGCATCATTCACTCCATAGACACTGACAATAGAGGTGTCTACTACTGTTGGTAATGAAAAGAAAAGATTATAAATGGGCACCACAAATTGTTAAAGAAATGATGCTGAAAAACAAACCATGTTGAAACTTTTCAATAGCAATAGGTGCAAATCTAAATAGATTCTCATTTCACCTAACACATGAATAGATTTCCATTTAAGTAATTAAGTATAAAACTGGACACAGACACAATGCAGATAGATGTTCAGCTTCAATAGGCTTACATAAATGAAAATTGAAACAAGAAAATGTATTTATTACTAATCACACTAGCAAATGTCTTTCAGGATGATAATATTTGATGGTAAAATAAGGGGCTGGAGGCAGATATAATTATACTCCTGTAAAATGTTAACATATAATATTTACAAAAATAGTTTTCTAACATGAATAAAGATTTTAAGTTCTTGTGCAAACAGAATGAAGTTATTAAAGAAAACTCGAGAGACTTATAAGACCAAATATGTACATAAAATATCCACTACTCTTTCATTAAATGTACATATTTAAATAAAAAAATTAAGTTAAATTATATTAAGCCAAATATAGATTATTTTTCAAGGAGAATATATTAACTTTATTACAAATTACATTAAGCCAAATACAGATCATTTTGTAAAAGGGAGTGGAATATGTTTATTGCATAAAACTATTAGTATCAGATTTCTTAGATATTAAAAATAACATTTTCACATATATATTACAATTAAAATAAGATCTTGTGCAAAAATTATAATTCTAAATTTTGGATTAATGTTATTCCATTAACAGATGGAGGTTTTTTACTATATCATTACATATACTATGTCATTATATAGCTTTTAGCTATGCCACTTAGTTTGGGGATGATCATAATACATCCCCATTTCCAAGTTCTACTTTAGTTAATAACAGGTGAAAAATAAGACATACCACTGTGGCAATATCAAAGATTAGCTAAGTATAATTAGATGTTCCATGACTATTACAGCTCCCTACATGCCCATCCCTATCGTATCTCAAGAAATGCTTCTAATAAAAATGTATATGAGCATATACTTTTCTGCTGACTTATGTACACAGAGCATCATAATGATGTGCATGCCCTGCTTTAGTTATAAGGAAATGGAGACATGAAAATATGGGGGTTTTGAGCAAGCTCACGTGGGCAGTCAGTAAATGACAGCTTTGAAATAAAAATTCAGTTTGTTTGGCTCTCGGTTTATGGCTACAAAAGATAACATGATGCATGAATGCTGGAAACTAGGCAGCCTGTATAAACCTGAATGCCTGAAGGACATCTTCCCACTCCCACCTTTTAACAATCACCTCCTTGTTTCAGAGCTCTTATCTGTAAATCATCCAGACTTGGATAAGCCCCAACTTATTGTTTGGCTTTCATTTTGTTTTTAATTGGGATTTGAATGCAGGCAGCCATAAAGACTTTTGGCATTTAAATAAAGAAATAGACAAACAAATAACTAACAAGATGCAAAGGTTGACTTTTCTCAACCAGCCCGATTAGGTCCTTTTAAAAAGGTAGACACTGCTGACAGAGGTGCCAAATGGCCTACATGTAAAGCCGGGCATAAATTGATCCTCATCAGCTAAGAGTGAGTTTAGAAGACTGATCCACTCTGGGAATCCATCACTATCACCAGAAAACTTTAAAGATTCTTTATGACCACAAGATTGTTACAGCAGCAGCAGCAGCAGCAGCAGCAGCAGCAGCAGCAGCAGCAGCAGCAGCAGCAGCAGCAGCAGCAGCTTCGCGTCTGCCCACTCACCTTCAGAAAACAGGAACATGAAACCAGAATAGATTCAGCTTTTTCGGCATGATGGTTCCAAGCTGTGTGGTGATCCCGCTGGCCTACGGAGCGGTGGGTGTTGTGCCGTGTGGAGCTCGCTTCGTGTTCGTGGGAAGACAGTCTGGAACACATATCGGGCGTGAGTGAAGGATGAGGCGAGTGCTCACCTAACAACCAGCAACATGTGGTTAAGTGGGACAAAATTTGTTCTCAGGATACCTAAAATGAAATTTGAGGCTACTTATTGAAAAATCCAGGAACTCCCTTCTAACATCACCGTCACAGTTAAACACAAATCAAAGGCAGCCACAGTAGCACAGGAGCTTCCAATTTCCAAACACCTAGAAACACTATTTCAGTTACAATCAAGAAATAACAGTAAACTTTCTAATTGAGAGTCAGTATACTGTTTCAACATGCTGTGCACAAAAAGGAGCTCAGGAAAATAAAAATAAAGTACATGGGATGAATTCAAAATTTGATACAAAACCATGTTCTTCTTAAAGGTTTAAAATGTGTTCTTAAAAACAGAAAACATAAAATGAAGCTTAGATAATTGATAATATACTCTTTAATTACCACTTTGCTACTAATACTGCTTCTCTGGTAATTTGTTAGATAATTTATTGCACATTAACTGTGGCCAATTAATTTCCTATGAATATATGGATCATTGTGGTCCTTTGTTATGTGTTTTTTTTTTTGTTTGTTTGTTTGTTTTTAAATTTGGGAGAGGTGAACAAATGACTATTCACCCCACACAGAACATCAATAATAAGGACAAAAGAAACAAGTTAAAGCAAATCTAGTTTGCTGAGCAAAGAAGTTTATAAGCACTAGTTATCAGAGCATGGGTGACACAAAGGCAAGTACATCACCAAAAGCTCCTCCCCAACATAGTGATGCGTCAAAAAACATGCTTTTGTAGATCTCTCTGAATAAGTTTTAGGCTCCTGGACAAACCAGAGTCCATATTCTTCAGAGGTTGATTCTGCTTATGTAAATGTGGGAGGAACCTTATGGGTCTTTGCACTTTCTAAGTTTCCTGAACCAGGTGATTAACAAGAGCATGCCCCCTCCTTCCATAGGACAGATTCAGTTTAGGAGGAATTTCTGTACAACCTGCTGCAACTCATAGATCTTAGACGCAGATGCAATTTTAGCTCCATTTATTTTTGTAGTACTATCAATTCACATCAGTATGCATATACACCAAATATTAAATTTCTAGCTTAGACATCTGTTCCTACAACTAAACCGCACATATTTTTTTCCTAAGAAGAAATGAATATTTTTAATTGCTTGCCATTTCTAAGATAGAAGGTATTCACTAAAAATTGAGTTGAGTTTATTCTAATGGAAAAACATATGGGGATAGAAAAGAAAGAGAAGCTGGGGACACATCTAGAACATATAGCCTGGTTCTCCATGGGTAAATGTCACCTTACATCATAGAGCCAACATATCACTCTGTCCTTTCCTGTATCAGTTACTTTTCTCAGTTCTATAAGAAAACACCTAAAAAAAAAAAAAAAAAGGTAAGACCTGGGGTCTCACAGCTCAGGTGTTCAAGATCACGCCCTTCCCAGAAACCCCCACAGACCACGACTCGATGCTAAAGCAAGAGGTTTAATTTAATCATTGTGCAATGGGGTCACCCCTGCCAGTCAGCAAAGAGTGGAACCAGGAGACAAAGGCCTTAGGTTTTTAAAAGAAAAAGTGTTGATCATCTTACCCCATGTCCACTCTCTTGATTATCTTTTATAGGTGTACAGATTTCATTATATATCTTATAGGTCTATATAAGTGAGTATATACCGTGTTTGTCTTTCTCCTTATGGGATATTTCACTCAGGATGATCTTTTCTAGGTCCCACCATTTGCATGCAAATTTCATGATTTCCTCCTTTTTGATTGCTGAGTAGTATTCCATTGTGTAAAAATACCACAATTTCTGTACCCATTCCTCCGTTGATGGACATCTGGGTTGTTTCCAGGTTCTGGCTATTACAAATAAAGCTGCTATAAACATGGCTGAGCAAATATCCCTTTTGTGTACTTGAGCAAACTTTGGGTATGTACCTAGCAGTGGTATAGCTGGGTCTTGAGGAAGCACTATTCCTAATTGTCTTAGAAAGCGCCAGATAGATTTCCAGAGTGGTTGTACCAGTTTACATTCCCACCAGCAGTGGAGGAGGGTTCCCCTTTCTCCACAACCTCTCCAGCATGTGTTGTCCCTTGAGTTTTTAATTTTGGCCATTCTGATGGGTATAAGGTGATATCTCAGGGTTGTTTTGATTTGCATTTCCCTGATGGCTAATGAGGATGAGCATTTCTTTAAGTGTTTCTCTGCCATTCGATATTGCTCTGTCGAGAATTCTCTGTTTAGCTCTGTTCCCCATTTTTTAATTGGATTACTTGGTTTGCTGCTTTTCTGGGATGTGCATTGAACGTATGACAGGAGTCTACTGAGCGCATTGGAAAGACTCTAACTAGCAGTGTTTTCAAAGCAAAGACTCATGACAAAACCTTTGGCAGAGTACAGGGAATTATAAGAAAGAAGAGGAGTTAGTCTGATGAGGAAAGGATAGGAGCTCCACAAGGACCAAAGATATCTGGGCACAAGGTCTTTTCTGAGACTGACATGCAACCAAGAACCATGTATGAATGTAATCTAGAACCTCTGCTCAGATGTAGCCTGTGGTAGCTCAGTAACCAATTGGTTTCCCATAGTGAGGGGAACAAGGACTATTTCTAACAGGAACTCAATGACTGGCTCTTTGGCCTCCCCACCCCCCAAGGGAGGAGCAGTCCTGTTAGGCCACAGAGGAGAGCTTTGCAGCCAGTCCTGAAGATACCTGATAAAACAGGATCAGATGAATGGGGAGGAGGTCCCCCCTATCAGTGGACTTGGCAAGGGGCGCGGTGGAGAGGAGGGAGGGAGGGACTGGGAGAGAATGAGGGATCGGGACACGGCTGGGGTACAGAGTTAATAAAATGTAACTGATAAGAAAAAAGTAAAATACAAAAAAAAAAAAACAAAAAAGAAAAAGAAAAAAGAAAAAAAAGTGTGGGAAATTTGAACTTGCAGTTTTGGCAATTTAGGATTGGATGAGGAGGCTATAAAGTAAGATAATTGGTTAGTCTTAGGTGCTTAAGCTTGGCTAGTCCTGCCAAGTGTGGATGCAGCTACAATTGAAGGTGGGGGTGGTTAGCTCATCCTTGAAGATCAGGGCTGCGGGCTTTTGGCTGGAGGTCAGAAGCTACTCAGAAGTATTGAGGCCATCTGGGTTTGTTGCTAAGAAACACTATCTTGAAGACAAGGGTCTGGTCATTCTTTTTGCTGAGTGAAGGTCATTGCTTGCTCGCTTTTTTTCTATCTGTCCTCACAGATAGGGTCACATTTCTCCATTCTCTGGAACGGTACTAAGAGGCTTTGGCTTAACCTGAACCTAAAACTCAAAACTATAGGCTTTAGAAGACATATAGGTTACAAAGTTAGTCTAACCCTTTCAAAATCAACTTAGGGGAGGAGAAAGGCCTTATTTGCCCTTACTGTTTGAAGATATAATCTGTAATGATGTAGAAAGTTTGGTGTGGGAACTTGAAGGATCTAGTGACATGCCACTCACATTCTTTATGGCGAGAAGTCAATCCTGGGGTTCTTCAGTCTTCCTCCATGTTTTTGTTTTTATTAAGTCTTATAAACCAGCTCATGGGATCATGGTGGTGCCCATATTTAGGATTAGTCTTCCCTGTCATTATAAAATCTCTCTAGAAATGCCTCAAAGACATGTCCCTTAAATTATTCCAAATTCTGTTACCAAGGAAGACTAACTACCACACTAAAAAAAAGTCTATAATAGTAATTTACATCTTAGACCTCAATATAACTTAGTTCTAATTAAAGAAAAACTGTATCTCAAGACATACAGTACCACATTGGGTTTCCTAGAAGGCAGTCTATAGAATTTCATCAGCATTGAAGAAAAACATAAAATGAAGCCAAAGTCATTATCCAGTCATCAGCAACATCAAAGATGTTGCATAATACATTAGTAAAAATAAGATCCTCTCTAAACATTGATACCCTAAACAATAAGGTTTCATATCACTGTGGCATTCAGTCATTTAGTAACAGCAGTGTATCAAATACTCATCAAGATTAGTGAAATTTGCTTTCTTACTACCCAAAGGAGAGCGATTTTGAGACTCTGGGTGACATACCCCACTGAGAACACTGAAGGAGACTTGAACCATCTTCTTTTTCTCACTCTAAATTGGCAATAAAATATTTCTCACAAAGTTCAACATCAAATTTGTGAGGGCTAACTCTTTTTATTCTATTGTTGAAATTATTTGGACTGATTTTGATGAGGATGCCATCTAGCTTCAGCAGCTAATGTGTAGATCAGCGGTTAGTCCATTTTACCTTGCTTTAAAGCAACTATGGTTCAGAGCCATAGGAGACTCTTGAAACATATGTGAGATCATCTCAACATATTTCTGTCATTATCCCTTATTTGCAGAGCTCTCTCAAAGTTACAGTTTAGTGAAAGAAACCTTAAGAAAAATATTGGGAAAATATGCATACAAGTTTCTAGTCTATATGCTGATATCCTCTTAAATTTTACAAAAAGCCATTATGATACGATCATTTTGGAACCCTGGATAAGAGATCTTCTTATAGAGCCTAAGTTTATTTCATTGCTTGTTTTTTGAGATAAGTCCTGACTCTGCCATACAGGTTAGCCTTGACCTCATTATGTAGACAAGACTAGCTTCAAACTTGTAGCAATTCTCCTGCATCAGCCTTCTTAGTGGTACAGTTATAGGTTAAAAACTCCCACATCTGGCTAAAATCTAAGGTCTTAACAATCACAGTAAAATCTATGTTATACCTGGCATCATACAGTCACATCCAGATATATCTGAGTTCTACCTAGATAGCTACATTTCCCAGAATCTTTGGGTTAAAACTCACCAATAAGATACAGTGACAATTTAGGCAGGAGTGCAAGTAACAGAGGGATCTTCAGAAAGGAGACTTTTTTTTTTTTTTAGATTACTATGAGACGTTGTCTTCAGCGCTTTCACAGTAGAGATGAAGGAGTTTGCACTTCATAAAACCTGTGAAACAATAGAAAAGCCATGATATAATTTCTTTTTTTAAAAAAAAAGAAATAATATCTATTGATGAATAAAGATTTATTGAGTAGTTCCTAGGAGCCAGGTACCAGCAAGTTTCTGTTTGATCTAAAATCAAACAAACACCTCCCTGCCCCACTGGAGTTTATTATAATTCGTGTAACTGTCTGAATGCAACAAAAAAAAAAAAAAACATTTCAACACTCAGACCTACAGAGATTGATCCACCCCCTCCTCCCTGCATTTCCAGATGGGAAGAACAGGCAGCTCTGGTTCTGCTTCCATTGCATCCCGAATGCAGCAGTGGGATCCTGAAAAGTTGCCAAGGCAATGCCAACTGTCTATGACAGCATATGGGGGTAGACAGTCTCTCCCAGACACAGTCACAGTCATTTTTGTAAGCCTCCTGTATGAGACTAAACTAAAAATGGAGGCTTTCATTGGTATTATATTTTCTTATATTAAAATAGCCTAATTCACCATGCTGTGGAAAATAGATGCTGGTGCTCTCTGTAAAGTTTGAAATGTGATTTAAATTTATTTGTGAAGACTATTTGTTTTTGGCTTCCTGCACTTCCGCATTTCCTCACTGAAAAGTAGCACACATAATACAAAGAAACAGAGTGTATATAGTTTTGATTCTTTTCACCCTATGCTTTAACAGATACTTATTGGACTGAAGAAATCTATGGGGAGGAAGAAGCAGTGGATCGATCAGTTAGCCAGGATATTCCTGATTGTACAGTTCAAGCCATGTTCTTGAAACCAAAGTGTTTATGTTCCTAAAGTACTGTGAGCTGCGTTTAGAGTGTCAGTTTTATATTTAATTCTAGAAGGAAACACAAAACTGTGTTTTGTATGATGGCTGAGATAGTACTAAGCTTTTGATACTGTCTTTCTACTGAGTCTATTTAGTTTTCTTATGCTGTAGTTCAGTCTGCACATTGCCTTTGGCCTTGGAGCACTATGTAGTTAAGCTTTATCTCTGTCTCTGTCTGTCTTTCTATCTCTCTCTTTGTGGGTGTGTGTATGTTTCTTTGTGTGCAAGTCATTAGGTCAACTAAAATTTAATAATTTTTTAGAGGAACTTGATACTAAAGAAAATCAGGACTGAAAATAAGCTCCAGTAAGAGAAGACATCACCCTTTTTAGAATACAAACTTTGCTGCTCTCCATGGCTCTGTCCATGCTGCACAACTTTGTGCTGGAAAAAGGAAAACAAAAAAAAAAAAAAGAAAAACTTACATTTCCCTTCTTTGACTTGTTAAGAGAGACTGAAACATATTCAATTAAAAAAACACACACAATTGTGAAAAAGAAGTTATTAATAACAAATTGGTAACTATACAAAGAGTGAACGAGATTATTCAGATTTAGCAACTTCCATAAAATTTATCATTCTATAAAGAATTACTTACTGGCTCTCTTTTGACATTTTGTGTATTTTTACACCAATGGCATGTTGCTTTAAGTACTAAAGATTTTATTTAATTTGAGTATGATCTATACAGATGATTCATTAAAAATTTATTCAATTTATTGTAGTATTTTTTAGCCTCATATAAATTTTAAGATAGGTTTTTTTTCCCCCCACTGGGGAGAGAGAGGCATTCAGATCTCTGAATTCAAGGCCAGCCTGGTCCTACAGAGCAAGGTACAGAATAGCCAAGCTTAGGCAGTGAAGGAAACTGTTGAAAACAGAAAGCTGGTGAAGATGTAACTGAACAAGAGATCCATAGTACAGCCCCAGAAAACAGCAAAACTTAGTAGCTTTGGTCAAGTGGCTCTGGATTTAGAGTCAAGAAATTTTATTACATGACTAAGGGAAGTTTCTGAGGACAGATGTGTTTCAGGGTATCTCTGCATGGCTGTTCAAAGAATCCATTGCATGAAGCTATGAAGGTGAAGCCTGCAATGCATTGGAGATGCCAGAACCATGAGATAGCTGTCAAGGAAAGCTGCTAACAGGGAGTGGAACCAGCCCAAGAGGAAAAAAAAAAAGTGTGTCACAGACAACAAGGCTGAAAGGAGTTGGAGATCTGAAGAGATTTCGACATCAGACATAGAGATACAGAGTTTTAAGATTGTTCCTATGTTTTTAGGTCTTGCTTTGGTCTAGTATTTCCTTACTCTGCCCCCTTCCCTACATTTTGTAATGCCAATGTACACCCTGTACCATGATATGCTGGAAGCTTGTGATTTGATTTTTGACGAATAATGGATTAAACCTTTGAACCTGCAAGCCAGGCCCAATGAAATGTTTTCCTTTACAAGAATTTCTGTGGTCGTGATGTCTCTTCATAGCAACAAAACCCTAAGTAAGGTAACAGGATGCTTATCAAGCATGCTGGATACCACAGCCATTAGAGCTGTCATGCCTCAGCCCAAACCAAGTCTTGAGCTTAGAGACTTTAGGCAGGTGAGAGTCTATAGGGAGTATTTTGTACCTTCCCTGATGCAAAGTGAGCTGAATCTGTGGGAACTATCACCATGGACAAAGGCAGCACTGTAGTAATACTAAAACTGCATATTAAACCACAGCTGTTGGGTTATTTTCTTTTTCTATTGCCTATTTTATGGAAATTCATTCAAGTTTAATGTTATATGTAAATTTAAAATCTGTGTTGTCCTGGCTATTAATCATTTCTGGAACAGGACAGAACAAAGGGCATTTACTTATGGCATAACATTAATTACATTAAATGTGTTCCCAGTTGGCTTTGATCAATTAATTTTATCTTCTAGGAACAGACTCATAACTGCCATATGGGGGTGATTTCTAAGATCCTTGCTTTTTACATAACAACAAATCTGAAACCATAACTGTGTCTCACAATTAGGATCAGCTTGGAAGTACCTCTACTGTGGTTTCACTGAAGTTTCATGGACTACATTTGAAAAGGGCAACATCAAAACTCATAGAATAGATGAAAATTGCTTGGAAGAAAGTTGTACAGAAAACAGTGAGGACAATTTTGAAACTACTAATTTTTCAGTGATCTTAATACTATATATGTGTATGTTATAGTTATGTACGGTTATATATTATATATAATACATTAGAAAAAATATGAAAATTGTATCAAAATTAATTATAAACAGTTCTAGTTAAATACAATATTTTTAAATATTCATAATCTCTGTATATCTTGATTTAAAATACTGGTGGGTGTTTTGCTTTATTTTGTTTTGTTTGAGATAGGTTTTAACTACACAGCTTTGGCTGTCCAGGAACTTCCTATGTGCATAGACTGGCCTGGAACTCTTGAGTGCTTCTAACTCTTGAGTGCTGGGATTAAAAACATGTGCCACCATACCCAGCTTATCTTTTACGTCATGGAATAATGAAGCTTTCAACATTTTAGAGAAGTTTCCTAAAACATTGATTGTAATAATAGAATATAACTTTTTAATTATCCTGCTGCTCAAGCACTATCAATGTTATTAATTTTATAGTTGTTCTCAAGTGGTTTTTGTTTTTGTTTCTAATTTTGATTCTGTTAGTTTTCTATGAGAAGGTATTGCTAGCTATCCAAAGGTGTACTTAAATGTGTGTTCCTAAAATTTCTTCTCTGAGGAAATATAAACAGTATCTCTCCTTCTCCTAGGTCGCAATGACAAACCAAACCTCAATTTTACCAAAATTCATTAAGGAGAACCAGGGAATTTATTAAGATCACTTACTGTCTTGGTCAGGATTCTATTGCTATGAAGAAACAACTGAACACAACAACTCGTATAAGAAATACATTTCATTAGGGCTGGCATACAGGTACAGAGGTGTAGTCCATCTTAATCATGGCAGGAAGCATGACTACCATGCAGGTAGTTAAGGGGCTCAATAGTAGCTGATATTTGTACATCTGTATCAACAGACAGCAGGAAGAGAGAATGACTCTGAGCCTGGCTTAAGTTTCTAAATTTCAAGGGCCAGAGCCAAAAAAATCTGGGAATAGGGGTCCTGCAGGGACAGATACTCCAGCCAAGGACCATACATGGAGATTGCTAGACCCCCTGCTCAGATGTAGCCCATGGCATCTCAGTCTCCAAGTTGGTTCCCCAGTAATGGGAGTGGTGGCTGTCTCTGGTATGAACTCAGTGGCAGGCTCTCTTATCACCTCCCTCTGGGGGTGTGCAGCCTTGCCAGGCCATGAAGGAAGACTATACAACCAGTCCTGATGAGACCAAACAGGTTAGGGTCAGATGGAAGGGGAGAAGGACCTCCCCTATCAGTGGACTAGGGGAGGGACATAAGGAAAGAAGAGGAAGGAAGTGTGGCATTGTGGGGAGAAGAGGAGGCCACAGCCAGGAAACAAATTGAATAAATTGTAATAAATGATAATTTTTAAAAACTAGAAAATAAAAGGCTTCTAAACCTCAAAATTTCTTTTCCACTCCCACCCCTGAAATACTTCATTAAATAAGGTTACATCTACTCCAATGCCATACTTTCAATAATGACACACCTTATGAGGATTTCGGGGCCATTTTCAGTCAAACCACCACTCATCACAGTTGCACACAGGTGTGTGGATGACCTTTAAGCTGTAGCACTACAAATTCTTCATCAAGTATGGATGATGACTTTCCAGAGTCTTCATAAATAGAGCCTTTTCCTAGTACTTTTCCACCTCCATGAGCTAGCCCAATTTTAGATACCCCAAGGCCATGTACAACTCAGGTAGAGTTGCCTGCATCTGGTTGAGAATGGTAGCTGGATACTCAGATGAGAGCACCATGAACCTCCTTTGCAATCATTTCCTGAGGGAACATCAACAGTCAACAACACAGGAGAGTTGGTTAGCATGAAAGAGTGGTAAAGAACCTGTGATATTTACAGATATATCAAATGAAGCAAGAGAACATGACTTGCTAGAAGAGAATAGAATGGAAAAAGAAAAGAAGGAAGGAAGGTAGGAAAGAAGGCAGGAAGAGTCCTTCAAGGTGAAAAATCCTCTGGTCTAGAGAAGTAACAATCACCAAAAAAAAAAAAAAAAAAAAAAAAAAATTAAGTTAATTTAAAATTCTAAGGTAAGGTTTTTCAGACTCTTCATAGTCTTATTGGCAAAGAACTTTTATAAAAAGAGTAGATTCATGAATATCAGAAGAGATTGTAGGTTTTGCTTTGCTTTTGTGTTTTGTTTTGTTCTAATGTGTAGATTGAAGTGTGATGTTAAAGAACGCAGGAAAAAGCAAGAAATCATTTCCCAATCAAGATATTTTCAAAAATTAAACATAACAAATTACACATATAAGAAATAAAAAAAAGAATTCAAAATAACTAAAATATGTATGATAAACAAAAGAAAACAACACATAAACAAAATAATACAAATTGATAGGGAATATAGAGAAGACTCCTACAGGTATTCAGACATGAAGAATATAACTATTGAAAAAAATTACCAAAAGAGTTATTACCAGATCTGATTAAACAAAATAAAACATAGATCAACAAAGCCCAATAGGGGTCTTAAGAATGATCCAATTATAAGACTAAAATGGAAAATGAATGAAAGACAGAAAAATGTCTTAGGTGGAGTATTAATTAAGCAATATTAGAGCTTTTCCAATGAGAAGAGAAACAAAGAGATTGAATCCCTGCTTGAAAAATAAGGGCAAAAAAACCCATAAATGTTGAAGTGTACAAGTGTTATGATAGTTTGCCATTGTTAAATTTTCTGGAAGACAACTGGTGACATAACTATTGCTTTTATTCATTATGGTTTCATACAATGATGTTCAATTAACTGTGCCTTTTCATATTTCACCTTCCTTAATGACATGATAGTAAAACAAGAATAGTAATTAATTTCATGTGTCTGTGAAACTTCAACTGAGGTTAAATATAAAGTGCTTAACAGGAAAGACTATTTGTATTCTAATACTGAGTTTTCCCTTGTTAACTATGCATTTCATGTAAACTATTTAACCTTTTATAAACCATTTACCCCATGTGTAAGGATTGTGATGGACATCGTATATAGCCAGCAGGATAAGTGGGGTTTGTTTTGTTTTGTTTTGTTTTGTTTTTGTTTTTCTTGTGTATCCTAAAGACAAGTGAACTTCCATGCTCCTGCTTCATTGTGTATTTTTATACATCAGTGTGTTCAGCAATGGAAAATCTCATTTTAGAAACTCACTGGCACATTTTTTTTCTCACATTCCTGAAGATGAGCAAAGGATGGTATGTGGTATGACACAGAGCAATATGCTCTAGAATTTTCTTGGCTTGTTCAATCAAGTTCTTTCTAAGCTGATATTGTGTTTCCAGTAATATTTCTTCTCATAATTTCCCTCTGTGCTTCAACAGTCTTGCAGGATTATAGGCTCTTCCTTCACTGTTCTGTACTCACATGTGTGTTTCTCAGATAAATTTAACCTTTTTATATGTCAATGGATTCATTTTATCTACTATTCATTTTATCTACTATCAGCCACACACAGTTGGCTGGCTCTTTGACCACACCCACTTGAGGGAGGAGCAGCCTTGCCAGGACACAGAGGAGGACATTGCAGCTAGTCCTGATGAGACCTGATAAGCTAGGGTCAGATGGAAGGGGAGGAGGACCTCCCCTATCAGTGGACTTAGAGAGGAGCAGGGAGGAGATGAGGGAGAAAGAACAGGTTGGGGAGGGAATGAGGAAGGGGATACAACTGGGATGTAAAGTGAATAAAATGTAATTAATGTAAAAAAATAAAAATTTAATTAAAAAAGAATACAAAAACATAATTATTTTCCTTTTATCTGTACAAAATTTTTTAATGATGGCAAAAATGATCCATGCCTCATTTCTGATACAATCATGCATAGCAATAAATACAATTCCAAGGAATATCCTTGAGGAAAGACTATAGCTTTAGGATTACTGACAGTATTACAGTAAAACCAATGATATGCAATTAGAATATAAAGTCAAGTCACAGTGCACTGTTCTTAGCCAAATATGTAACCCAGGGCTTAACTACAATATAGACAATAACAACTGGAGCTGTTCTTTCTTCCATTTTAAAGATTCTACCAAACTATTTGGATGCTAAATAATGTATAATTACACTTTTAATATTTCTTTTTAAAATAAATTGCAAAGTATGTTTCTAAATATCATATTAATCAATTAACCAGTACTTTCAAAAATAATCTTTCCACATTTTGGGTCTACATTTCTTTCTACATTTTAAATGCAATTTGAAAAAATAACAAGCTTTGTTATTTTTTTACTTCATTTTAAAATTTTTATTTTTTGTATTAATTATAGTTTATTCACTTTGTATCCCAGCTGTAGCCCCTTCCCATATACCCTCCCAGTTCCACCCTCCTTCCCTTATCTCCTCCCATGCCTCTCTACAAGTCCACTAATAGGGGAGGTCCTCCTCCCCTTCCATCTGACCCCAGGCTGGTCTCATGAGAACTGTCTTTCCTAGTCTTCCTCGGTGGCCTAGTAAGGCTGCTCCCCCCTCATGGGGAGGTGATCAAAGATCCAGCCACTGTGTTCATGTCAGAGGTAATCTCTGTTCCCCATGCTAGGTAACCCACTTGGAGACTAAGCTGCCATGGGCTACATCTGTGCAGAGATTCTAGGTTATCTTCATGCGTGGTCCTTGGTTGGAGTATCAGTCTCAGAAAAGACCCCTGGGCCCAAATCTTTTGGTTCTGTTGCTCTCCTTGTAGGCTAGTGTCCCCTCCAGGTCTTTCAACCATGTTTGTAGCAGCTTTATTTGTAATAGCCAGAACCTGGAAACAACACAGATGCCCCCCAACTGAGGAATGGATACAGAAATTGTGGTACATTTACACAATGGAATTAAAAACAAAGAAACTCAGCAATTAAAAACAAAGAAACCAGTTTTGTTACTAATTCATGCACATGTAAGTGGTCTTTAGATAAGACAATTATGTGGGGTAACTATGTGACTAGAAGTCATTGTTCATTTCCTCACAGAGTAAGGCACTGCCATAATATGAAATCCTGCCTAAAGCACAGAGTGAAGGACTTATTACGGCTCAGTCTGATTACAATATAATATACAGACCAGTACAAATTAGACAGTCCTTTTCATACCTTTTGACTTTCTTATAAATTATACATTTTAGCTTAACTTGAACCTGAAAATTTACCAAAAATTACTTTATAATAACTGTAGTGGATACTTTCTGCCATTGTGATAAAAACAGCATGCAAGGAATCCTCCTCCATAGCTACTTGAACTCAGTAGCCCTTTGAAATCATAAAAGGAAAAGTCTACCATGCTTTGCTCTTATGTGTTTCATCTCTAAAGCCAATATCGAATGACACTACCCAATTCAGCAAGCAGCTTGGAATGGACCCTGCCCATCTTGAATTTCATTAGCATAAACTTTTTAAGTCAGAAGCTTTCTAGGAGCAGAGAACTCTTCAGGCTATCCTTCATGGTGGAAATTTGTTTGGTGAGGTCTTCCCTGACAGCCACTACCTTTTATTTTTGTACAGAGAAAGACCTCTCCTTGACTGAGTAATTTACTTCTTAACAACTGCAGCTTATCTTCCAACACATGTATTGGTTATAACATTAAGCTTCCTAGTGTTCTTTGTCTCTCCAGACTACAGTTTACATTTCTTTCTTTTCCACTTTCTCCTTTTAATTGTAGACTTATATAAGCATTATCAATACAAATCACACCATGCCATCAACATTATGTACTATTTGAATTTATCGGCCTATATTTATATGTTAAAAGCAATGAATATATGTATTTTAATTTTAGCCTGGGGGACTTCAAACAATCTCACTGAAACCTCCTGAGCTGGGCATTTCTTTCAGCGCTGCTGATCTCCCAGTTCCAACTAAAACGGCCCATTAAGCTCTGCTGATCGTATTCAACTGTTTTCATTGCCAAAGTTCCAAAGTCTTCAACATTCAAAAGAAAATGCTGGGTTCTTTATAGCATCAGCCCACTCTCAGGTACCAGTGCCTGTATTCCCTACTCTTCCTGACTATGTGATACTTCCATGACCTTTGACACTTATAGAATAAATAGCTTGTTTTGATTTATAGTTCTGGATAGAAGAGTTCATGCTATTGAAAAAGGGGGATGGCAACAAACGTTAGGCATGGTGGCTGGAACAGGAATCTAAGAAATCACATCCTTAACAACAAGAGGAAGCGAAGGGAGCAAAATGAAAGTGGCAAAGGCTGTAAAGTCTTAAACTCTGCCACTGTGATGTACTTGCTCCATGAAGCCTGCACCTTCTTCACCTCTCCATTCAGCACTATAAGCTGGGGTTCAAAGTTCAAATACCAGAGTCTATAGGAGATATTTCTCATGAGAATAGTCACACTCATGGACCATAGTAGCTAAAATATGTTTTTAGCCCTCTCACTCACTGGATGACTAGTCTGTTAGAACATTAAGGAGGACCTTTGAAGGTTTCTAATGGAGCACTAACTTGTGATCTGTAAATATATTTTCAGATTTCCAAACAACAAAGCTTTGTTGTTATTACTCCTCCACATCACCTCCAACATGTTTCTCTCCTCTAATTTGAAATTTTTAGTATGCTTAATTATACACTTTTTATTTATTGGATTTGTTCATATAAATATCTGGTAATAAAAAAAATAAATAGCACATGGTGATACCAACATGCCAATTTTGATATTCAATACTTTAACAACTCAATGGAAGTAAAGCCATCCTGTCAACAGCTCCATATAAGAATGCACCCCACGAGGACCATGACACACAATTGACCAAGGTACAGATTGGCCATTCCAGAAATTGATAAACGAATTCTAATCAACGGGCTTCCCAGCAACACTCCACGTTGCCGAATATTGCAAGGTAAGCTTAATTAAACTGATTTTCTGTGGGATGTCATCTTGACAAGAACTAATCAATTAGTGGAGTAAGCCAATACCAAGCAAATGAACAAAGAGGATATAAGCAATATAATCAGGGCTTAGAATTAGAAGTCAAATCTGAGAATGGACAGTCATAGAAAATCAAGCTCATGGACACAAAGATGTTATTAGGCACAAGTAAGCTCAGTGGAAGAAAGAGAACAAATACTATGTTGGACAGAATAATCTGACAGAAACCAGGAGAACAAATTAATACCAAGATATATGTACTCTTTCATTTTGTGAACATATATACACATTTTAGGTTGAGTGAGAAATAATAATATTTCTTGTGTAAATTGTTTGTTCTAAAAGTCGTGTTTTAGGAGAAAATTAAAGTCCCTAGAGAACAAAGAAAAGTACCCTCAACTTGTCCTCAAACCTCTACAATCCACTAACCCATAAACTGGAGTTATTTTCTTTATTGTGCTTACTAGACATCATTCTCTTTTGGTTTTTTATTAGGGTTTATTGTCTTTTCATCTCCAAGTAAACATAAAAGATTTAAGTAAGTGTTCAGTATGTCAGTCATGGTAGGATCTCAATGAAATGCTTGACCAATGAATAATAAAAAGGTGTCACAAGAGAAAAGAACTCTGAGACAGCAAAGGTAAGGAAGTTGTAAGATAGGAAGGAAAGCTTTCCAGAAACCCCATCACTGTCCTTGAGTCCTTTAATCTAGAGCAGTAGTTCTCAACCTTCCTAGTGGCATGACCTTTTACTACAGTTTCTCACATTGTGGTAACCCTCAACCATAAAATTATTTTTGTTGCTACTTCATAACTGTAATTTTGCTACTGTTACAAATAATAGTGTATATGTATATTTCCCTGATGGCCTTTTTTTATGCAAGAGGTTTATTAGGTGAGTATGGAGGGAAGGGGGAAACAGGACATGATGGGGAGAGAGAGAGAGAAAAGGGGGAGGGGGCGCCCCGAGACAGAAAGAAGAGAGAAGCAAGAGAAACAAGAATAAGAGCTCTCTGATGGTCTTAAACAACTCCTGTAAAAGGGTCATTCGACCCCCAAAGGGCCGAATGAGAGGTTGAGAACTTTTGATCTAGATGCTGCTCTTCTTTTTTAACACCATGGTTATTCCACAGCCCTACAATTGGTGCTCTGTCAGCAACCCAGTAACTCAGGTTTTTCTAATTCTCTGATGAACAAAAAGTTCATGGATAAATTTCATACATTTCAGCATCTTAATCTTAGACATATAGCTTATAAGAATAACAGTAGTTACAGAAAGAAAATGAGCATTTAAAGATAAAAATCTGTCTGGAGAGAAGGTTCAGCAGTTAAAAGCACTTGCTGCTTTTGCATAAAAGCCAGGTCCAGTTATCATCACCTACATGCTTGCTCAGAAACATTTGTATCTCCAGTTCCATGTTGGATATCTGCTTCTAGTCCCCTCTGTCACTGGGCATGTAGTACAAAGCACTTATGCACATAAAATCAATCCAGGAAAATAAAGGTAAAGCAGTGACACCTTTTTCTTCACTTATTAAAACTTAGTAAAAAAGGACAGGAGTGTGTCTCACTGGATAAACTGCTTGCTGTTCAAGCATGAGGATCTGAGGTCAACTCTCCAGAGCCCACCTAGCATGGTGGAGCATGGTGGCGTGTATATTTCCAGAGATGGGAGGTAGAAGTAGAAAGATGTTAGGGGCTTGTGATCCAGTTAGTTTATGCCGTTGGTTAGTTTTAGGTTCAATGAGAGACCCAAACCTTAAAACATTAGATGTATGATCTGACATTATGTATGATCTAGATGCTTTTCCTCTTCCTCAAGACCTTGCTTGTTCTGTAGATCTACACAAGACTCAGGAGACACAGACACATGGTATTTATAGACAAGTAATATTACACAGACTTAGCAAGTTCTATTTATGTATTTGGAAACACACACACACACTCACACAGACTCTCTCTTATCTCTTATGTAATAACAACTAATAAAAAAAAAAGCCCATAGATTTGAAAGAGAGGGTTTGGAGAGAGAAACAAAATGAGGAAAATGATTTAGTTACATAATAATCTCAAAACATGTAAAAAAAAAAATAAGGTGAAGAGACACAGAAGTCTCCCTTTTACCTAAACGCATTTACATCTACTCATGTACACATACACACACACAATGAAGAGGGAGTAGAAAAGTTGCAGTGGTCATATTTTATTTCAACTATGTTACTGGAAAGCACTTTTTAAAAACACATTTCTCATTGATATAAGAATATGCTCATGTTAAAAACTTGAAAATTTTAAATTTCCTATAATATGATTGATTCTAAGAACCTTATGATAAGGCTTTACATTAGATTATGTTGGCGTTTTCAGTAACAGAAATAACCTAGAGATATACTTTAATGTTTGCATGTACATCCCTATGTTTCCCTTAGTGTGCATCATATGTACATATATCTGAATAATTTTCAGATTCAAGAGCACATAAAATATAAAATTATAACAATAAAGTTAAATTGAACTACAATCATTTAAAAAGAGCAATAATATAAAAATGTTCTCTAGTTGTCATATATGTTAATACTGTACAAACTACTCTACAACACTGAGGCTTGATGATGAGTTAAATAGTATGGAAATTATTCTATCTCAAAACGTGTATAAAAAAGTCGGCTGAAATGTGATGAAGGTTTTCAAATTCTTTGAGTTTCAAAAAAAGAAAAAGAAAACTTGCAACAAGGAAAGAAATAAAGCATAAAGTTGTTAATCAGATGACAAATTGGTAGAATTCTTTCTCACAATCATGGATGCTGTCAGAGTTTTTTCCTCAAAATAAATTTTAAAAAAATGTTTCTAAATAACACTCAATCTTTCCACTGACTTGAGATCTCTGTGTACACTTCTTTAATTTATATGAGACAAGACAGTGAAAGGAAGGGGAGAATTGTCCTCTTCTCTATTTTTTTTCAAGGAAGTCTTAAGTTTTAAACACCCAGAAAAACTGCCTCACATGCTGACGCTTCTGGGCTTTGCCCTCCTTAATCAGGGATGACACAAAATCAAGACTTCTCAGGGAAAAACCTACAATAAAGGATAAGGATTCTGACAATGTCAGTGTCTGCAAACATCTCCTGATGCCACCAGGTAAAAAATAATCACCATCAGCAGTCTCCAGTGCTTATTCAGCTTGTCACAGACGTAAATGACCCTCACTCAGATTTCTGCTGCAAAATTACAGAGGTGAAAAGGGTGAAATTCAGTGTAATAAGAAAAAAGTACTAAAAAAGGAAGATTCAAAACAGAAGATTTGATATCATTTATACAATTTTAATGCCCTACTAAAGCATGTGTGCTTGCTCCCGTGCACACACACACACACACACACACGTAAAATGTAATATTCACTGTTAAGAAGGATGAGACAGAGCAAAACATAATCTGATTGTAAAATTGAGAGGGAGGCCATTGCAAAGTGATTAGGATTAGACAGTCATCGGGGGAAGATCCCATAGTTCAAATGCTGGTTGGTCAACACAAAGAAGAGAATGTAGTGTCTTTCTCACATAGCTATCCAGTCATCGTCCATTCATGGTAGCTCTCAGAAAAAAAATTTTCATTGCATTGGTTGCAGAAGTAATGTTCCCAAGCAATCAGACCACAGTTGGGAGAATTAGACAAATTAGTGTGGAGTGTGATTACAAGAGTCTGAAATTTTTCTATATCATGAATTTTTCATGGTGAATGTTTTCAAAAGTAGTGCCATCAGAGAAGAAATACTGTGTTTGAAAGTATAAGAATCCATTCTTGGAATTCTCAAATTACGTCAGGCAAATATTATATTCTGACAAGCAAGTAAATAAAAAAGTAGTACTAGAAATGAGTTACCTCTACTGGAGTGGTTTGTTAGTGAGGTCCCACAGCCCCACAAACATAACGAGTTACTGGCCTCATCTTGATTACCCTCCAGAAATTAGTGGTGAGATCTTGTTTCTCAAAACATCACATACTCTGATCACATGAAATAGAGAAATCACTCTCGAAACTTCATCACTCCTTGCTAGCTTTCATAGTGCTGGCAAGTGATAAGCACACTACCAGAGGAGAAAAGTAATTATCATTCTCACCTAACTGTGAACCCTGTGAGCTAACATAAGGACTGGACGGACAAGACATGCCCACTGGTTCAATAGTAGTTCAAACACTCAGAGGAGTGGCGAAACAGTTTCTGATTAGGTTTAACTCCTGCTGCATGAAATGGAAACCGTACTTGAGGCTCTTATGAAACCCAAAGCATGTTTATAGTCAGTTAATCGATTCTATGGTGAACCTGCTAGTATCATTATAATAAACAAATGTAGTATTAAACTGAACCCTTATAGCTTATCTCTATGTCCATAAGTTAGGTTATTTCTCTGTCCTCCTCAGAGAAACTTCTTTTCGAAGTAGCATTAACATAATGACCAACAACTGGCCAATGTACAGAAAATAAGAGACGGCAGAGTTCTCAGCCCTCAGTAGGACATTTAAAGATTTAAACTCTCCCAAAGGCTCCAAGTTCATTATAAAAGAAGTGGCATAAAGATTGTAAGAACAACACAGAGATGGCAGACGATTACAACAAAACAGTTTTTTCTAGGCACAGTGAGAGTAGTTACACATATGAACTCAGAATGGTTGTGACAGTGAGCATAAAAAGTGTGTAAGCTTGGGCAAGCCAAACAAAATTTCCAGCGTAAGAATGGCACATGAAGTTTCACCACTGGCTAGGGAGATGTTGACAAATTGCGGCTCTTGGAAGAGGGGGGGGAGTTGGTTTTCCTTATGGGTCTGACTTCTGCGAGATTGACCATGCTCCTGGGGCTTGCTCTACACTCAAGAGCAGTTGAGCAACACAAATGGCACTAGATGGGCTTAAAAAGGGGCTTGCTCTACACTCAAGAGCAGTTGAGTGGATTGAGAGATGAAAGTGGATCTAGAAGGAGGAAAGGTGGGCATATAAAATTGTCAGAGAATTAATAGAAATTTTATCTTCCTTTAAATATTATATAGTGACCACCAGTTCCAGGATTATGATAGCTATTGGGTTCCTTCAATAAATATTTAAACATTCTGATTGAAATTTTAATGTCTTCAAGTTAATTTTTCTCTAAGTCACCAAGTACAGTCCTAGGTCTTTTTCTATTATAATTATGGTTTCCAACTCAGTGGATATTCTTGGATATGGTAAGTAGAAACCAAGTGTAAAGGTTGGACACAACCTAAATTCTGCTAGATTTCATTATTTCACTGTTTATAAACAACTTGGCATTTACTCCAGAATCTGTTGGATTGGAGAGGACATGTCCACTCAAGTGTAGCTGCACAAGTGGTAAAAAAAAATGCAGCAGATGTCAACTGATGGCAAAAACTGGAACAAATGATGGCTGCAAAAATCAGGAGCAAGTACATAAGATGGTCCCTAAATTGCTAATGAAGTCATCAAGCTAACAGTATGCACCAACTGGTCTATTTAATGTGGATAGTCTCATTGAATGTTGAAGATCTAGCCAAAATTTATCCAATGTCAGTCATGCTAAAGAGGATTATACTGTTGAGAATGAAGACATCTAGAATCTTCCATATATTCACAATGCTCAAAGATTTACATGCCCCATTAATCAGAATGTGAAGAATAGTGAAGTCTTTGTTCAGTGAAAGTGCAGATACCCTAGATTCTACATGACTAAGTTCTTAGAAGAAGCAATTTTACCCTCATCTACATACGCAGACCACAGTGTGCTTTTATCTTCATTAATATCTAAATCAGTGCTCACAGACTCAAATCTAAGCTTGGTTTTTAATGTTTTGACTGTTAACCCTCGAATGAATAGAACTGACCAACCCAGTGTGAAGGAAAAAGGAAAGTGAGTGAGATCATGCATCTACACATAATCTGTGTGTATCTCATGAACTTGTAAACAAGAAAGTTGGCACAAAATTTGCTCCCTTTACTTTGTACCACCAACAGTACAATAAAGCAAAATAAACATTGCTTTAAAGTCACCTGTACTGTATTACAGGCAACGGCAAACAGAATAAAATCATCAGTGCATCAGTGAAGAACATAGTCCTAACTGCTAATTAGTTGGTAGTAGATACAGGTCACATATTTACCCCTTCAGATTTCTCAGAACAAACACTATGAAGACATGTTCATGATGAATGTGTAGTCGCAGTGATTTCTTTACTCTTTCTACTTGGTGATATCACTTTAGGAGCTGGAAATTGGCCACAGTTTGTATATTTGCACTGACATTTCCCAAAGCTACATTTCAGGACCTTCTTTTTTTCCTTTTCTCATAATGTCAACTGTTAACTTACCAACACATCTCTTATATTTCTGCTGTATTTTAATTGCACTTTTAAAAATATGAGTTCTCCTGAGGACTAAAGCATAAAACAACAATCAATGTCCCGCTATGAGAGCCAGCAGGGCCTGAGAGAAAGTATGCAATTCAGTTCTTTCACTGAGAGCCAACAGGCCACTTTATTTTACTTAGGTATGTCTTCTACCAGGATGATACCTTGCAGACACACCTATTTTTATGATTGTGTAATTTGCTGAAAATATATCTTATGGGGTCAAAAAATGTCTAAATCTTTATTCATGTAAATGATGAGCTTAACCGTGAAACCAAGATATAGGACACTCTTATGGCCTCTGAATCTTTCCTTTTTTTCATTTCTAATCAGTTTCAAAAAATAAAAAATAAAACAAACAAACAAACAAAAAAAAAACACAAAATTTTCTTTTCCTAGCTGGAGATGCCAATAGCCTGATTTTCAAAGCTACACATTATTTTTTTTATAACATCATTTAAGAAACCCAGTCTATAGGCATACTCGTGTTTGATTTATTTCATTAAAAATAACACTTTGCAGTTGATCCTTCCATTTTAAATAAGCTTTAAAAATATTTTAAGAACTAAATCCAAATTTCTGTAAAATTTACCACAAAAAGAATAGTATTTTCTACAGTTGCATTATTTTCTAGACTTACCTGTGCACAGAGCTTTATTGAAATATATTCATTGAATATTTTGCTCTTCATTTCAATAATCATTATACATATAATCATAACATACATAAACATTTCCACACATTAATTTTCTATAATCATATATTTCTCAAACATTTTGAAAATTAAGTGAATGATGATTATTTCAACTCTAGATATTCAATATGGTATGTAAAAGAAGTTTTCTTACAAATCCTCTTATATTTCTCAATTAAATTCATCATCAGTAAGAATTTTTAGTAAACTGGCCTATGTCAATAGACAGACTCAATAGATAATAACTTTTATTTTTCTCTTCTATAAGAGTCCAAGTTTAATGTTAGACTTCTTCCTTTTGTGTAGAACAGAAGCATACTTTTATATGAGTTAAAATGTTTGTTTCTTTATTGAAGGACATTTGAGTTGTTTTGACCTAAGGTTACCATGAACAAAGATGCTAGGAACATTTTTTTTTTCTAGGTTCTTTTGAAGAACTAGGTTATTGCTTTTAGGAATGAATAGTTACTTTAAATTGTTTACTGAAGGATAGGAGACATTTGAACTTCAAAAAAGTTATATAGTTCTCTAACATAGTTGTATAATTTTTTGTGACCTCAGAATTTAATGGGCTTGCCAGTCATTGTACAAGGTTTGTTTCACTGTTATTTTGAATGTATAAAAATGGATTTGAGGCCATTCCTATCAGCAGCCATTTTGCTCATATTCTCTTTACAAAAACAGTTCATTTGTGTCCCACTTCCTCAGCTTCCCATTGTGTTTGCTTTTCATTCTCACAGGTAGCAAGAATAAGTTGTTTGTGTATGACATTCCTTCCTAAACACACATTATATTTATTCTGCTTATGGTTGGGTGAATTTCTTGAATCTCTGGTGGTCTTTTCTTATAATTGTTAAATATTTTGCCACTTTAAGTATATTCAGTCTTGATAAACACACTTAACATTAAAAATAAATAGACTCATGTACACACACATATACATGTATGATAACTGTTGAGATCCTTCTATAAATGTAAAAAACAGCTGATTGAAATTTTAATGTCTTCAACTTAATTTTTTTCTAAGTCACCAAGTACAGTCCTAGGTCTTTTGTTATCATTATATGGATTCCAACCCAGTGGATATTCTTGGATATGTGTGTGTGTGTGTGTGTGTGTGTGTGTGTGTGTGATGTGTGTGTGTATTTTTACAGTGTTCTTTCAAGCTCTTATCTTCCTCTCCACTGGCAAATGAAGATATTTGCAAACATTTCCAACATCATAATGAAAGAAAAGAAAGATGGATTTTGACAAATGACACAGTTATGTAATATCCTAATATTGCAGGACCGTTGTACACCCCCAGCTGTACAAATACTGACGCAGAGACCTTTTAATATTTTAACGTTTAGGTGCTTTAGCTGGCCGTATTCTCAGCCAGCTTTCCAGTTTAACCCAACTAAACCTGGCACTACGTCCTGTCATGTTGTCAGCTCTACCTGTGCTCCTGTTTACATTCATCCATTTTTATGTTCTGGCAGCAAACTGTTGTCTTTGCTTTTTCCCTCCCAGAGTCCCTTGCTCTCTTGGAAGCTCCAACCTCCACTTTCTGCCCTGATATTGGCTGTCAGCTCTTTATTACATTCAATAGCAAGTGAGAAAGGGCAAATGTCTACAAAATACGAGATTTGTGATGGGCCATAGAAATAACAATACTAAGATCTGGTTATTAGGCTCGGGCTTAGGTCTCTGCCAGTTTAGTAATAAACAACAGAGACACACGTTTACAAATTGTACCCCAGCAATGTAACACTTTGTTAACATAACATACAAAATGAAGTCAGTAGTTTCATTTTTGACTTTTAGTAATCTAATATATCTTTACTTCATTCTGGCTCTCCTGTAAAACTAATATATCAACTCTTAGACTATCCCAAACTGGGAAACGGCTTGTCAATTAATAACACAATCTCAATCATTTGTGAATTTGTGAGAAGCTACTTGGGACTTGATGGGAAACAGGGGGTGCAAAGAGAGACGCTGTAAATTGGCAAGTTTTAAAACTCTTCTTACCATCATTCTAGCCAGAGCATCCTAAAGGATTTTAGCAGGAGTCCAGGGAGACTTCCTGAGGACCCAGCGAAAAGCCTCAAAGATACCTTAGGCTCTCCATTCAGCAGAAGTTTTGAAAACCAAGCACATTTCACCAGAAGTGGAATTGACAGCTGCCTAGAGAAGTTCCCTGAAACTTCAGTGAGCATTAACCTCCTTATGTGTTCTTGCGCAAACACCTTTGCTCATTTTTCTACCATCTATTGTTACAGATGCTTACTTTACACTAAGACAAAGACACAGCCCTGCTTTAGGGAATTCCTCTCCCAAAGTATTCTTCCTTTGACTATACTCTTTTAACCTAATATATGCTACTACTTAGTCCTATTTTACAACTTAAAAATTATTTGCCCATTGCTGGTGTCCATTTTGCTTTTCATAGACTTCATTCACGTAGAATGTTTTAAAACATTTCCAGCTTTGTGGAACAGGAATTTCCAGCTTTATGTAAACTGTCATGTGCTGCTTGAGCTCACAAAGAAGTGGCTGTAGACGTGGGGTTGTCCATTCCTCACTTCAGACCCAAGTGTGCCTATGTCTAGTTGTCATGTGAACTCTGAAACCTGCTGCGTGAAGATAGGGTAGCCCCTGCAACAAGGTGACAGGGAAGGAAAGGAAACAATACAATATTAAGACTGTTTGGCCTCAGAAATAGCTAAAAGTTTACTAATTTCCAACAGAGGTTACTATTATTCATCTCATGATATAAAAGTGCCTATGGTGAAAAGGGGAAGCCAAAATGCAGTCACGGGATGCTCATCAACACAGAGAAAACTCAATCAGGAGCTCCAGCTGACTGCCTCAAGACTTACTGGGTTGATTTTTCCTGGATGCTTTGAGTGCCTGATTTAATGACATTTTCCTATCACTTGCTATTTATTCTTTCACTTTGGCTTGCTCTATACTTAATAAATGCTCTCATCCAAACCAAAACTATGACTATCTCAGATGATTCTCTGGATCATAAAAACAACTTCCCATATGATATCTCGTTGACTTCAATTCAACTTAGGATTCTACTAAGTTTGATGCCTAAAATAGTAACAAATAGAAGACAGTAAGACTTGTGAGGTTAGTTAAAATGACAAAGCAAGGAAGACGGAGACAAGCATGTTTATCATGAAGCTTGCGCATATACTGGGACACCATTCTCTAACATACAATGAGGACCGGGAAGCACTCTACTCCAAAGATGCCGAAACTTTATGCAATTTATAGAAACTATTCTAAAGGCATTGCAGTCTCAGAAGAGACAGTTCATCTTCAAAAATAAAATATTAAGAGCTCATTGCATGGCAAGTTGCTGTGAAAATTTGCGGTTTGTCTTTTACTTGTTTACTGATACTCCTTTTAAAAATCTCATCACATGTACTTATGTGTATGCAGGTGACTGTGCGAACAGGCATGGGTGCTACAACATGCACGCGATGCTCAGAGGAAAACATGCTGCTGTCAGTACCCTTCTCCCTACATGTGTTTTCTGGGATTAGAGTGAAATGGGTAGACTAGTCAGCAAGCCCCTTCCCCTGTTGATCCTTCACATGCCCTGCTACTCCTTTTCAATATGTGAACCGTGGGTTTGAATCTATTACTCTGAACAGCTGGTTTTCTCACATTCTCTTTATGAAACAGTACATGTGTGCCTCTCTCTCTCTTCAGCATCACTGCTGCTCTGCCTTTATCTTTGATTGGAGTTGTGTTTGGTTTTCAATGTGGAGAAAGTAAGACCAGACAAGAGGCAAATACTTAATTCTGTTGCCCTCTAAGGTACTTCAAGCAACTGGTGCCTTTACCACTGCCAAGAAGCGTTAAAGCTCAGGAGAGCCTCTGCTATTTGCTCTTCTTGAGGTCTATTGACTGTCAGTGCCTCCCTGAGCCACCTGCTGTGCCTGGGGAATGTGATTTAGCCCTTGTGCTTTGTGGTGAGAAACTGTTCATTTGCTTAGTGTTAAATTAGTCTCCTCTAAAATATTACTGAAAGATTGCTGCTAGTGACTACTGCTCTCCGCCAGAAAGAAACTCTTTTTAGCAGGACACAGATACGGATTAATAAGTTTACCACGAGAGCTGGCATGCCATAGGGCTGGTATATTTGTCTCTCAATGTTCTCAGCCTGTTGTGACTGGTTCAACCCACCAAGTATATGAGATAGCTACATAGTTGTCATTGTTGTTATTTCCTTTTTCATGTTAAGACTGTGGATGTAAATGTCCCATAAAGGAAAATATATGCCCAAATTATTCATTTCAAACTGGGAGCGATATTTCAAATCTCCTAGGAGAAATATGCAATTATCAGTTCAAATAATTTTTCAGAATTATGTGAGATTTTCCCTAACCTCAAGAAGTTTGTACGAAATGAGAAATGAACAATAAAGTGAAATATGTGACACATTAACAGCCTTTCATAAAGTTGATGCATTCATCATTGTGCCAACTTAAGTATTATAAACATTAGGAAAGACAGTTACTTCCTGGAGTTGTCAGGACAAGCTTTGAAATGAAGGTAAAAATGTGGATACATGTAAAACAAGCCATGAATTAAGACAGGATTCATAAAATGATATAAATGTTTGAATTATTCTCAAATTAAAATATCCTTTGTCCTCAAAAGAGCATACAGAGATATTTTTCAGTAATTGCTCATATCAGTAACACTTATGATCTAAAAACCATCACTTCCTGCAATACGAAAGAAGAGGAGGAAGTGGGACAGTCTTGGTTGCTGCATCTTTAAAGAAATAAGCTTACTGCCCAGTAATAAAACCTAAAACAAACATCTGTATTTATGTTAGCCAATGTAAAAGTATAACAGTTACATATGAGCTAAATTTTGCGATATGTCTACTGAACAAGTGTAATATATGTTCAAGTCACCTGTGGTCTGCATGGAATATTTTGCTCATTTGGAGTAGTTTTCACACTATGAACTAGTGGGATAATCTTTTTGTGTACCGTGTAAAGGTTGTTTTTGTATTATTCTAAGTTCTTTTTTATACCAGAAGAGGAGAACTCAATACTGTTCTTGGTATTGTTATTTTTATGAAACGTCATGGTCTCAGTGTTCTATAAACACTCTCCTCCATCACCTTCTGATGGCCAATAGCTGGACAGGAGAGGAAAAGTGGGACATCTAGGCAAGTATAGGAACTCGGGGAAAGAACCTGGGGATTCACCAGCCAGTCATGGAGGAAGTCGTACTTACCAGGACTGAATAAAAGATAACAGGCCATAAACATAGACTAGAATAGATGATGTTAATTAAGTTAAACTAGTTGGGAACAAGCCTAAGCTAGAAGGCTTAAGTTTCACAAATAATAAAATACTCACCTCAATGAGGAAACTTCTGTCCTAGTTTCTGCTCTTTCACATGTGCTTCATTGGTTGTGTTGTCATTATTGGGAGCTGCTGGGTTGATACAATCCAGGATAAAGGACCTCTCCTATATAAAGTGATAGAGCGAAACTGCCTGGTCTACATTTCCCTAAATTAAAGATAATGATAAGCTACATTCCTGAGAATGGAAAATTAGCAAATTATTACTTGGAATAAAGCACAACCTGTTCATGTTGTACGGGCTCTAGCTCTCTGAGGAATTCTGGAAAATACGTGAAGGTTCCTCCTCTGCACCTATGTTATGAGATAATATTATACTCCATGTTCAAATTCACCCAAAGAAATTAACTTTCCAATATTTACTCGGTAAGGACTCTTTGCTGTTTTCAAAAGGAAATGAGCATCACAATCTAATGTTGGAGCAAGAATAATTTTCCAAACAGTTTGTATGTCTATTTCATGAAAAAGACACAAAACTCAATGAGGAAACGTCTTCCAAGTTTTTACTCTCTCACATGGGCTGCATTTGGCTGAGTTGCTTGTATTCTTTCATTCACTTTTACCTTCTATAAACAAAGAGCATGTCATTCTCACTGAAGTACCTTTGTAATGTGCCTATTTAGCATAAAACAAGGTGTTACATTGAACAAAAGTTTTCTTCTTTGTATTGAAAATAAATTCTTTTTCCATATATTACATTCAAACCACAATCTCCCCTTCCAATCCTTCCAGCTCTCCAACACTTTCCTGCTTCCACAGATTCACTGACGCTTTCATTTCCCCTTCATAAAACAGCAGGCCTCTAAGAGGCAACAGCCATGCAGAACAAAACAAGACACAATCATATGAGGCAAAAGCCCTCATATTAAGGCTGGACTAGGCAATCCAAGAGGATGAAAAGATCTCAAGGGCACACAAATGTATCTCCCACTGTAAAGAGCTCCATCAACACACACACACACACACACACAGAGCAATCTTATAGCCATAACATATAACACATAGTACCTGGTGCAGAACCATGCAAGCCCTCCGGATTTAAAGTCACAAAACTAACAAGAGATTATTAGATAAATACATGTTACATAATGGTTACGATAAGTGAAAATTCCCCAGATTGTGGGTTGTTCCACAATTAAATGAATTTCATGCTCATTCATTGATAGGACGGTAGAGAAATATACAGAGAAAGGATGGTAGAGTAATATATAAGGTACCAAATTCATCTAGCAATACCCCTTGGAAAATACATGCTGCTTTCTTGTCACTAACTTTAGACCTTACATCAATTTTATTTACAGAAGTCATTCAACCTAAAAAGTGTACTGACAACCGCCTTGCTTACCTTTATAAATTTTCTTCTAGCACATGTATAAACACTTGTTATTTAATAATTATTATCTGGTCTATTCTCGGAGAAGTTGCCATTCCAGTGAAACGAGTGTGTGCTGGGGGGAGGGTGTGGGCACGGTGGGTGTGCAGGGGTATGGCATGTGCATACCCAAGGATGAGCACCAACATGCAAACGCAGAGGCTAGATGATTGCATGAGGCATGCAGAGCTATAACTCTGCCTTGTTCTTTTTATGGAGTCTCTGCCTGAACCTAGAGTTAGGTTGGTGGCCAGAAACCCCAGCGAACTTTGTCTTTTGTCACCCATAGGACTAGAGCTATAGTCGTGCACAGAGCCACATCTGATAGTTTGAACTCACATTTTCTTGCTTCAGAACAGCCATGTTTAACCATGCTTGAGCCGTCTCTTCCATCCACTGAGAAAAATAAAAATGACTAAGGTGAGTGACTAGTTTCTAAGACTACAATATTTTCTGTCTTTTTAAATTTTTCTTTTTATATGTTTATTAGCAAAATTAATACACAGAAATACTGATCTTATTTCACTGATAACCACCAGCATTTTTGGTTAATAAAAGCAAATAAAAATTTCTTTTGAAAAGCATGCTAGAGTTCTCCAAATCATATTTCTAAAAATAATTATTTCTACTGATTACTTGAGAATTACATATAATAGATTTTGGTCATATCCCCCATTCAACCCCGCTCCTTAAATCACCCAAATCAACCCCTGCCTTCCTGTATCCCAATTTGGTATCCTTTATTTATTAAAGAAAAGAAAAAAGAAAAAAAATTAGTAGCCCATCAGCTCCAATTTGTGCTACTCATATACTCCCAGGCCTGGGCTCCACACAGTATTGTGATCTACCTAACAGGAAATTCAACCTTCTCCAGAGGCCATCAACTGTCCATAGCTCTTTAATGTTGGTTGGGACCTGACGAACTCATTCTTATTCCTTGTTGGAATGTTGTTTGGCTTGATTTTATGCAACTTTTTGGGCAAGGCACCACACTTCTGTAAATTCAAAGGAGGTAATGTAAATGTAATGTAAAACATAGATCTACAGTGAAATATCCCTTAATGTCCAAGAGAACCTTCCCAGTTCCTCCCTCTACTTAAAAGCCACAATAATAATAATAATAATAATAATAATTATAATTATTATTATTTTATAATATTTATAATATAATGTTTTATATTATATTATAATTATATAATAATAATAATAATTATTATTATTATTATTCACTTGTTCCCAATGTCAGGAGCACCACTGTTCAAAGTCCCTGGCTTGGAAAAGAAAATACTTGGATTACAGTTACCAACTATTCAGAAACAGAATGGCTGCACTATCAATAAACTAACCTTAATGTCCCTAGCTGATTATGTGTTCAGGTTATGGGTTATCACAGCGCAGTTGCTTTCCATTACTGACATTTCTTTTGCAATTCAAGTGATATTAGAACATAATGCACTTCCCTAAGTAATGTTTAAATAATTTGCTTCTGATATTTCTGGATTTAATATGTATTGACTGCAAGACTGCTGTGCTTAAAATTGAGGTTGGATTTATTTAAAATGGAAAACAAATTGATCAGTTCAAATTTGAAGATAATTCAGTTTGCATTTAGAAGAAAATGATTGTTCATCAGAAGCATCTGGTTTTAATGCCTAATGCCTTTCCTTGAAGAAAATCAACTCTGCAGTCAAGTACTTGGGGCGGGGGGGTGATGCCTTGTAAAACTTGCTTTTGAGAATAAGATTGTAGCTTGGAGCAGAGAAAGACTTCAGAGTATAAAGTTGTTTGACCTGAAAGCCTGGCAACTGGAGTAAGACCTTCAGAGCCTGTGTAATGGTAGTAGGAAGCTTCTTTTGCAGTGGTATCAGTGACTGCACACTCATAATTAAGACTGGGAGACATTGAAGGCTGCTTTGAAAACCTCCCCACCTCTAAAAAAAGAAAGAGTCCAGGCAGGAAGCTGTCAAAGACAGTCCTTAAAATTTGTGATATAGATGTTGAAGTATACCTCTTCATATGTAATGGCTTCTTGGGGGAGGGGTAGGAAGGATGTTGTTTTCTTTAAGAGGCTGGCCACTGGAAGTTTGACAGTGCTCCAGCGAGTATCTGGACAACACAAATTGGACTTGGGGTATTTATTTCCTTTTTTCTTCAAGGGAAGATTCAAGGTGGAAGAATGGACCCGGGAGGAATGGGAAGTAAGTGTGATCAGGTACATTGTATGAGCTTCCCAAATAATCAATAGGGATATTATGTTGGCAGCGAACAAAAGGAACCAGTTACAAAAAGTAGTCTTCTGAAATGTACTGTGGCACACACACGTGCACACATACACACACACACAAACTATTAATAAATTATGTTAAAGAAAATTTAATATAATAAAATTAAACTCTTCTTAAAAATGTAGTTCCTTCGTGGTAACCTGGCAACAGCAGCTCACTGTTGGAATTAAGACTCACTCAAGGGGGGCGGGGCAAGATGGCAGCGCCGGGAGGACTCTCATTCTGAGGAGCAGCACAGCAGGATTGGCACAGTAACCAGCAATCAGAAGTCGCGGCCATAAAACACAAGTGATTGTGTTTCACAGGTGAGAGGATACCTCTCGGTGAGGGATTCAATCAGTTTTAACTCACCTGGCTAAACCACAGAAGAGATCCTGGTTCTGCCAGGCGCTAGGTCGCCAGCCCAGAGCTACATGCCAGCTTGATCTGGTCATGGTCCCAGACTGAACTGTGGGCCCACAACACCATAGACTGGATTTTCCAGTCGAGAGATAACCCCACGGAGCAGGAAACGATTGGGACCGACCTCAGGTTACCCAAACATCCCCTAGAAAAGACTCAGGTTCCACGGGCGCCCCAAGAGCCAGCCCGGACGCAGAGCTGGGACACAGGCGGCTGCACGGAGCCCGGCCTGCGCGCCTGATTCGCCGCCTCAGATAGAACTGTGGGCACCAGGGCACCAGGCACCAGAGACTGCATTTCACTGGCAGGTGCAAACCCACAGGGAGGGAAACGGCTGGTCTGATCTCAGAGCACTCAGCCAACACCCCCACCCCGAAAAGGATTAGGGAAAATTACCCAGTTTAGGCAGCAGCCAAGGCTCCAAACGGCCAGAAAGGCGGAGCCACAAGCGGGCATCTATGCCTGTGGGTTCTACTCACCACCCCAGACAGAACAGCGGTCCCCAAAGCAAAGACTGGGTGTCTCTGGCAGGAGGAAACCCCCAGCGGAGGGGATCATCAGCTCTAATGCTTAGGACACCCAGCACCAAAACACTTCCTGGATTCACGCAGACTCTAGGCTCTAATGCAGGCAGGAACACTATGCTCTGCCGCCATTATTGAGTTCCCCTAGGGCACTGGGACACACAGCTGCATCCTCAGACCTACAAAAGCCAGAGAGCCATTACAGCAGCCCTCAGATACTGTGGCAAGGATCAACCAGTTATCCCTAGCTAGACTGTCAAAACTGTGGGAATCCCTGGTTCTTCAAGAGGGCTGCACCCACAGCATCTGGACCAGAGCAGTGCCTGCAGCCGCCATCCCAGACAGAGACACACAACTTCTGGTCCAGAGTGAGGCACCCAGCCTCCAGACCAGAGCAGCGCCCCCAGGAGCCAACTCAACCTAGGTGCACATTCTCCAGGTCCAGAGCAGAGCAATCAGCCTCTGGCCCAGAGACTTGCTGAGTGCACCTCTCACTTTCCTGGACAGAACTGTGTGCCCCAGGATAACAGACTGAGTTTCCCTGTTGGGAGGAAACCCCACAGCTAGGGAATCAGCAGATTCTTCAAGAGGACTGTACCTGGAAATTTAGTGAGCAGCAGCACACTAAATTTATAACAAGAAACCCAGCAGTGGGGCAGCTGTCTTGAGAACTTCTATGGGTCAGAGGAGATCCCCCCCTGCCTAACATAGACCACAGCTACTACTCAGGGCTATAAACCTGAGGTGAGCAGTGGCAACTCCTGAGAAACACTTCCCATACAGTGACCATAACCAAAAAGGAGAGAAGGACTCCTTCAGGAAAAATCATCTGCTGGCTAAGGGGATGCTCCCTACCTCAGGACTCCAGGAAGCACAGAAACTAACAGCCAACACCTAAATCAGCCCAATGGGTAGAGGTCAACTTAAAAGCTTAACCAACAAAAGACAGAGCAATATGGCATCTCCAGAACCCAGCCATCCAGAGGCAAACAGCCCTGAACAATGCAGCATAATAGAAAATCAAGAAGATGACCTTACATCTATGTTGATGAAGAGGATAATAGAGGAAACAAATAAAATACGTAAAGAATTAGAGGAAGATAAAATCAAACAGATCATGGCTATCCATAAAGAAATGGAGGAAGATAAAGACAAGCAGATTAGGGCCATCCGTGAAGAAATACGGGAAGATGCAGCCAAACAGCTTGTGGCCTTCAGAGAAGAAATAATTAAATCACTGAAAGAAATCAAAGAGACAGAGTTGAAGGAACTAAAAGAAAAAGAGGAAAATACAAGCAGACAGGTGAAGGAAGTAAACAAAACAACTCAAGACCTGAAGATAGAACTAGAAAAATTAAAGAAAACACAAATGGAGGAAATAATGGAGAGGAAAAATTTAGGGAAGAAAACAGGAATTACAGAGGTAAGCATAACCAACAGAATACAAGAAATGGAAGAAAGAATCTCAGGTGTAGAAGATACAATGGAAGAAATCGATGTATCTGTCAAAGAAAATGTTAAATCCAAAAAATTCCTGACACAGACCGTCCAAGAAATCCAAGACAATATGAAAAGACAAAACCTAAGAATAATAGGAATAGAGGAAAAAGAAGACTCCCTTCTCCAAGGCCCAGAAAATATTTTCAACAAAATCATTGAAGAAAATTTCCCCAAGTTAAAGGAGAAGCCAATAGGGATACATGAGGCCTACAGAACACCCAACAAATTTGACCAGAAAAGAAAATCCTCCCGCCACATAATAATCAAAACAGTAAGTATACAGAACAAAGAAAAAATACTAAAAGCTGCAAGGGAAAAAGGCCAAGTAACATATAATGGCAAACCCATTAGAATCACACCTGACTTTTCAACAGAAACTATGAAAGCCAGAAGGGCCTGGACAGATATCATGCAGACCCTAAGAGAACACAGATGTCAGCCCAGGCTACTATACCCTGCAAAACTCTCAGTCCTCATAGATGGAGAAAACAAGATATTCAATGACAAAAACAAATTTTAACAATACCTACACACAAATCCAGCATTACAGAAGATACTGGAAGGGAAAATACAACCTAAGAAAATTAGCTTCTGTCAAGAAAACACAGGAAATAATTGACCTTACTACAGTAAAACAAAAAGCAACCAAGCACACAACCTTATGAACACAGCCAACATCAAAATCAAAGGATCTAACAGCCACTGATCATTAATCTCTCTCAACATCAATGGACTCAACTCTCCAATAAAAAGACACAGATTAACAGAATGGATACCTAAACAAAACCCAGCAATCTGTTGCATATAAGAAACATGCCTAAGGCACAAAGATAGACATTACCTGAGGGTAAAAGGTTGGAAGACGACTTTCCAAGCAAATGGACCCAAGAAACAAGCAGGAGTAGCCATTCTAATATCTGATAAAATAGACTTTCAACCAAAATTAATCAAAAGAGATGGGGAAGGACACTTCATACTCATCAAGGGAAAATTCCACCAGGAAGACATCACAATCCTGAACATCTATGCCCCAAATACAAGAGCACCCACATTTGTAAAAGAAACATTGATAAAATTTAAACCACATATAAATCCCCACACACTAATAGTGGGAGACTTCAACACCCCACTCTCAACAAAAGACAGGTCAACAAAACAGAAATTAAACAAAGAAACAATATCTCTGACAGAGGTCATGAATCAAATGGACCTCACAGACATTTACACAACTTTACATCCAAACACAAAAGAATTTACCTTCTTCTCAGCACCTCATGGAACCTTCTCCAAAATAGACCATATAGTTGGTCACAAAGCAAGCCTCAACAGATACAAGAAGACTGAAATAATCCCTTGTATCCTGTCTGATCACCATGGAATAAAGCTGGACTTCAACAACAACAGAAATAGCAAAAAGCCTACACACACATGGAAACTGAACAACTTGTTACTAAATGACAGCTGGGTCAGGGAAGAAATAAAGAAAGAAATTAAAGCCTTTCGAGAACTCAATGAAAATGAAGACACAACATACCCTAACTTGTGGGACAATATGAAAGCAGTGCTAAGAGGAAAGTTCATAGCACTAAATGCCTTCAAGAAGAAATTGGAGACAGCTCATTCAAGCAACTTAATGGCCCACTTAAAAACCCTAGAAAAAGAAGAAGCAGACACACCAAATAGGAGTAGACAGCTGGAAATAATCAAACTCAGGGCTGAAATCAATCAATTAGAAACAAATAAAACAATTCAAAGAATCAATGAAACCAAGAGCTGTTTCTTTGAGAAAATCAACAAGATCGACAAACCCTTAGCCAAGCTAACTAAAAGGCAGAGAGACACCACCCAAATCAACAAAATCAGAAATGAAAAGGGGGACATAACTACAGACACTGAGGAAATCCAAACAATCATTAGGACTTACTTCAAAAGTCTATATGCCACAAAATTTGAAAATCTAAATGAAATGGACAATTTTCTTGATCGATTTGACTCACCAAAGCTGAATCAGGACCAGGTAAATCAACTAAATAGTCCTATATCCCCCAAAGAAATAGAAGCAGTCATCAAAAGTCTCCCATTCAAAAAAAGCCCAGGACCAGATGGCTTCAGCGCAGAATTCTACCAGACCTTCAAAGAAGAGCTAACTCCAATTCTCTTCAAACTATTCCACAAAATAGAAACAGAAGGAACATTATTCTATGAAGCCACAATCACCTTGGTACCTAAACCTCAAAAAGACTCAACAAAGAAAGAGAATTTCAGGCCAATCTCCCTTATGAACATTGATGCAAAAATACTTAACAAAATACTTGCAAACCGAATCCAAGAACACCTAAAAAATATTATCCACTATGACCAAGTAGGCTTCATCCCAGGTATGCAGGGGTGGTTCAATATACGGAAATCCATCAATGTGATCCACTATATTAACAAACTGAAAGAAAAAAAAAAACACATGATAATCTCCCTAGATGCTGAAAAAGCATTTGAAAAAATCCAACATCCATTCATGTTTAAAGTACTGGAGAGACCAGGGATACAAGGCACATATCTAAACATAGTAAAGGCGATATACAGCAAGCCTATAGCCAACATCAAACTGAACGGAGAGAAACTTAAAGCAATCCCACTGAAATCAGGGACAAGACAAGGCTGCCCACTCTCTCCATATCTCTTCAACATAGTGCTGGAAGTCTTTGCTAGAGTAATAAGACAGCTGAAGGAGATCAAGGGGATACAGATCGGAAAGAAAGAAGTCAAATTATCACTATTTGCAGATGATATGATAGTATACATGAGTGACCCCAAAAACTCTACCAGGGAACTCCTACAGCTGATAAACACCTTCAGCAAAGTGGCCGGATACAAAATTAACTCAAAAAAGTCAGTAGCACTCCTGTATACAAAAGACAAAAGGGCTGAGAAAGAAATTAGAGAAACAACACTATTCACAATAGCCACAAATGACATGAAGTACCTTGGTGTAACCCTAACCAAGGAAGTCAAAGACTTGTATGAAAAAATTTCAAGTCTCTGAAGAAAGAATTAGAGGAAGATATGACAAGATGGAAAGATCTCCCATGCTCATGGCTTGGCAGGATTAACATAGTAAAAATGGCCATCTTACCAAAAGTAATCTACAGATTTAATGCAATTCCCATCAAATTGCCAACACAATTCTTTACAGACCTGGAAAGAAAAATTCTCAACTTCGTATGGAATAACAAGAAACCGAGAATTGCTAAAACAATCCTCTACAATAAAAGATCTTCTGGAGGTATCTCCATCCCTGATCTCAAGCTGTACTATAGAGCAACAGTTATAAAAACTGCATGGTACTGGCATAGAAACAGAATGGTGGATCAATGAAATCGAACAGAAGACCCAGAAATGAACCCACACACTTACGGACACCTGATTTTTGACAAAGATGCCAAAACCATACAATGGAAAAAAGATAGCATCTTCAACAAATGGTGCTGGTCCAACTGGATGTCTACATGTAGAAAAATGAAAATAGATCCATACTTATCACCCTGCACAAAACTGAAGTCCAAGTGGATCAAAGACCTCAACATAAAACCAGACACATTAAATCGGCTAGAAAAAAAAGTGGGGAATACCCTAGAACTCATTGGTACAGGAGAAAACTTCCTGAACAGAACACCAACAGCACAGGCTCTAAGATCAACAAACAATAAATGGGACCTCATGAAATTGAAAAGCTTCTGTAAAGCAAAGGACACCGTCATCAAAACAAAACGACTGCCTACAGATTGGGAAAGAATCATCATCAACCCTTTATCTGACAGAGGACTCATATCCAATATATATAAAGAACTAAACAAGCTGAAAAGCAACAAACCAAGTAATCCACTTAAAAAATGGGGAACAGAGCTAAAGAGAGAATTCTCTGTAGAGGAATATCGAATGACAGAGAAGCACTTAAAGAAATGCTCAACCTCATTAGCCATTAGGGAAATGCAAATCAAAACAACCCTGAGATTTCACCTTACACCCATCAGAATGGTCAAGATGAAAAACTCAAGGGACAACACATGCTGGAGAGGTTGTGGAGAAAGGGGAACCCTTCTCCACTGCTGGTGGGAATGCAAACTGGTACAACCACTCTGGAAATCAATCTGTTGCTTTCTCAGACAACTAGGAATAGCGCTTCCTCAAGATCCAGCCATACCACTGCTAGGCATATACCCAGAAGAGGCGCAAGTACACAAAAAGGAAATTTGCTCAACCATGTTTGTAGCAGCTTTATTTGTAATAGGCAGAAGCTGGACACAACCCAGATGCCCCTCAACTGAAGAATGGATGCAGAAACTGTGGTACATCTATACAATGGAGTATTACTCAGCAATGAAAAATAAGGAAATCATGAAATTTGCAGGTAAATGGTGGGACCTGGGAAGGATCATCCTGAGTGAGTTGTCCCAGAAGCAAAAAGACACGCATGGAATATACTCACTTATATAAACATACAACATAGAATAAACCCACTAAAATCTGTACATCTAAACAATCTAAGCAAAAGAGAGGACCCTAACTAAAATGTTCAATCCCCATCCTGAAAGGCAAAGAGGATGGACATCAGAAGAAAAAGAAAATAGGAAACAACCTCGGAACCTGCTACAGAGGGCCTCTGAAAGCCAGAAGAAAACAGGAAACAACCTTGAAACCTGCCACAGAGGGCCTCTGAAAGCCTCTGCAGTATAGACTGTCAAAGCAGATGCTGAGCCTGATGGCCAACTGATGGGCAGAGTGAATGGAAATTCATGTAAGAAATGGGAAATAGTAAGAGCTGGAGGGGACAGGAACTCCAGAAGCAGAGCAACAGAACAAGATAATTTGAACACAGGGAACTTCCCAGAGACTCATACTCCAACCAAGGACTATTCGTGGAGATAACCTAGAACTCCTGCACAGATGTTGCCCATGGCAGTTCAGTGTCCAAGTGGGTTACATAGTAATGGGAAGAGGGACTGTCTCTGACATAATCTGATTGGCCTGCTCTTTGATCACCTCCCCCTGAAGGTTGAGCAGCCTTACCAGGCCACAGTAGAGGACAATGCATCCAATTTTGATGAGAACTGATAGACTAAGATCAGAAAGAAGAGGAGAACCTCCCCTATCAGTGGACTTGGGGAGTGGCATGCATGCAGAAAGGGGAGGGAGGGTAGGATTGGGAGGGGAGGAGGGAGGAGCTCATGGGGGGATACAAAATGAATAAAGTGTAATTAATGAAAAATTAAAAAAAAAAGACTCACTCAATAATAGGGAAGCCATGCTTGGTACTGGGTACCTAGCTCACTACTCAGAGATAGTAAAGTGATGGTTACTGGAGGAGTAACCCAGTATATTCTCTAACAATTATATAAATCCACTTGTCCTTATCCCAACAGATAAATATAATATTCACCCCTCTTCAAAATGATTTCTCTTTGCAACAGAGACCACTATAGAAAAACAAAAGCAATCAAAATGCAGAGTTCTGGGTGGAGGGACTTCCTGATGGATACATCTAAAAAACATTCTCACATCGAAGGCTCTAGGAACACTATGGAAGAAAGAGAGGAGGAGGTCTATAAGATTCAAAGAATCAGAGAGTTTTCTGTGAGATCATCTCCTAGTAACATCAGAAGGTATACTCATAAACATGACCACCCGAATGTGAGCTAAACAAAGACATGAAAGAACATCAAGGAACACCAAACTAAATAGGAAAAAGCCCATGAGGCCTCAACTATATGCAAAACAAACAAACAAACAAAAAAACCCACAGGCAAGTGAGTAAACCTGGGAGCAGAAGAGACCGTTCCCCAAACAGAAGAGAACAGCAATTGGTCATCTAGTGTTAAATAGTCAATCATGAAATCACGTACACAGATAACAATATTTGGACCCAATAGATTATATTTAGGAATATATGTGTATATAAAAATACATATATTCACCAATAAAAATTAATTTAACAAAGAAAGACTGTTAATCTAATTGAGAGTTGGGAGGAGTATCTGGAAAGAGTTGGTGGAAGGGTGAAAAAGAAACATAATTAAATTAACATTCTCAAAATTAAACAAGGCCAAAGGCAGTAAAAGGAAAAATAAGATGTACGGGGCCAAAATGTAAGAAAAAAAAAAGATTAAATGTTTGAACAGCTTCTATCTGTGCCCCTGAAAGTCAAATGAAGATCCATGATATGCAGGGTTGGGGCAAAACTACTAGGACTTGTGAAGTTGTTTTCTCCGAATGGTGTTGGTAGTGCTGAGCCTGTATCAGTCATGAGTCAGATTCATGCTAGGGCTGCATTCACATCAGTCTTTTCCCCTCTTTGCATTCCAAGAGGCTCTTTGAGGCACACTCTGCTTCATACACTCTGAGTAGGACAGGATCTTACTTTCCTGAAACTTCCCAGATCATGACATGGTGTAGCTGATATTCTATTGGAAATGGATTCCCAAATGTGTTGGGAATGGGGGAAACAATCAGTATACTGAGGTCTGTGAAGGTGAAGGGTCTTTATTCATATTTTCAGGACCTAGTCCTAATCACTCTGCTGAAAGAATATACTTCAGAGCTCTTGGGCTTTGACAGCAGTGAGTGGTAAATAAACTGTTCTAGAGGTTAACTGACCCACTGACCCTCGCGATTCTGATATTCTCTCTCAATTGATGAGGTCTCTTCCCAATCACTGAGCATGAGTTTAGGTTTTCCTATGGACTTTAGCAACTGAGAAGAGCCTCATGCAGCTTGCACTTTTCTGCCTATAGCATCTTGCCCTTCAGCTCACCACTCTGTCTCTTGCTTTAGTGTTGTGCCTGTCTAGTTCAGGAACTCTAACATCATTTCCTGTACTCCAGCCACTAAAGTAACTCAGCTTTAAACAATGAGTTCTCAGCATAATAGAGTGCTATTTCTTTCCACTGCCTACCTGTTTATTGATGATCACTTTCTTTTAAAAAAAATTATTCATTATGTATACAATGTTCTGTCTGCAAGCACAGACACCCATGTGCGAGGAGAGGGCACAAGATCTAGACGGCTGTGAGCAACCATGTGGTTGCTGGGAATTGAACTCAGGACTGCTGGAAGAGCAGCCAATAGAAGTGCTCTTAACCTCTGAGCCATCACTCTAGCCCAGAAGATCACCTCACATCTGGGCTTGAGACTTGTGAAGACTGGGGACTTATCTGGAAGGGAGAACTTCCACCACCTTTTCACCAGAACTTACCTACTGGGTGAGACTTCTGCTTCTCTCTACCATCTCCAAGGAACTGCTAGTCTGAAGCTGCTTATTTTGGTTTGCATTTTCAGTCTGTGGCTTATTTTGTTCTCAACACTCTTTCACTGTTGCATCTTTGCCTTTATGACTTTGTGGAGCATTGCCTTTCCTTTTAAGTAAGATAAAGCCTCTTTTTTTTTTTTTTTCTTACAGTGACACTTCTCCCTAAAAGGATCACACACAGAAAATTTTCAGTCCAACATCTTACCCATAAGTTCAGGTTGCTACTTCAGGCTACATGGATTGCACACAGCATGAGACTATTCGCAATTGTCATCGTACATCTGAGCGTCCTATCAGTCAACATGGAACTTTGCCATACTGACTCATATCCACTAACCACATTGCTAATTTCATATGAAAATGAGAACAATTCCACGCTACATCCATATACATATAGAACACATACATATTTATATGTAAAATATTCATGCAATTATAGGAACATGAATACATACATATGTGGAAAGGATTATGAATTAAAATTGTCTTTCTCCTTTTATCCTTTTCATCACACTAAGTACATACAAAGCATAGAAAGTAATCTCCTTGTCTACTTCCCATACGAGACTTAAAGCAAAGACCAGTTCATTCCCAGAGCTTTTGGTAAATAAGCTACAGAAGCAGTAGAGACTAATGTTTAACTAAATATGAAATATTGATAGCTTATGTTCGGTTATTTCAGACATCTCATTGCAGACTTCCATAACACTCTTTACTTATACTTTCTCACTAAGTCTCCTGTCACATAGGCCTCTAGTGTTTATGTTTATTATTCATGGATGAACTTGATAATTCAGTTTTATCCCCCACAACTTAGCTTATTGGCATTAACAATGTAAACACATCATGTCATATTCCTTGACTGTTATGTATGTGATTTAGTTCCTAATCATGTTCCAATGATTTATGAATTTTTAGTATCGTTTTCAGGAAGAAATATTCACCATGTCTTTTTTCTATTTCTATTTGTTATTTACATGAATGTGTGTATGTGTTTAAATGCACACCACAGATATGCAGTGCATATCTGTGCAGAGACCAGAAAAAGGCATCAGGTCCCCTGGAACTGGAATTACAAGAACCAAAACCTTTGTAAGAACAGCAAATTCTCTTAACAAACAAATCACAACTATCACTTTAACTCCACTGCTTCTGTTTTCTTCTCAGAAATACATTAGCTCTTTTCAATTGGATCAGATATGCCACACCCTTGCCCTTGCTATTACAAACAGCTTTGGTCTAGGGTTGCAGTTCTCTAAAAGTGTGGGCTGGAACCAGCAGGACAATCCATTCCAAGGAAACTTGTCAAATACGGACATTTTCCAGCCCCAGTCCAGAAATACTGAATCAGAAATCCTAGGGGTGGGGCCAAGCAGGTTGTGTCTAATAAGCCCCCATGACAATACTGACACATGCTAAAGTTTGAGAGCCACTGATCTATGGCAAGAGTTCTCGCTCTGGCTGCTCATTAAGATTGCCAGGGGAAATAGTAAAAAAATGTAGTCACCATGGTTCCATCCTCAGAGATTTTTATTTTAATTGTTACATGGTAGGGACAAGTATTTTTAAAGGTTCCCCAAGTGTTTTAAATGTACAAACAGGGTGGCCAACTGAATAAAGCCCAAAGTAAAAGTAGAAAGGGAAACGAAACACAACTCTGCGTTATTACAAAAGACATTCAGCCTGTGGTTCACAGTGCAGTGCTGATGAAGCCCAATGTGATATATTTAATAGGTTAAGTCCCCGTTTCATTTTAAACCTCATGTGCAAAAAGACAAGGGAAGAGGATTTCAAATAGAGTGGACTTTGGTGGGACGACAAAAGTAATGTGAGATCTAAAGGAAACTTTGACGTTGCTGGTCCAGCCTGCTATATATGCCACCTGACAAGGCTCTCCAGGGATGTTCCCAGAAGCTGATTCTTACGCTTTCTTCTGAAGCTCATGGTTCCAGCAGAGAAGCACTTGCAAGAGACAGTGTTGAGACAGTAATGAAACTGACTCACAGCCCCAGCATCCTCAGCTTAAACCTGATTTTGCTTCATAGTAGCCATGAACTTGAGAAAATGAGCAAAATCTTTATGCCTTAATTTCCTCCTCTAAAAAAAAAGGAAAGTGTACATTACCTACTTCATAGGAAAGCTTAGAAGAACAAATAGGTGCGGTTTCTGCTAAAGACACTCAAACAGTAGTTGACACTATTCTTATGTTTAGAATTAATCCTAGTATATGATGTCCATCTGATAATCTTGCTAAGAAGCAAGAAAGTGTGGCATACATCATATTAAGCAAAATGAATATTCCAGCTCTTTCAAAACAATTATCATATATCTTCTATGTGGAAACTAGGAAGGAAAAAAGGAGAAACAGAAAAGGAAATGACTCATGAAAAAGAAGAAGGGGAAAGATGAGAGGCCAATGAAAGATGGAGAGGGTGTGAATACCATTAAAGTATATTATAAACATCTATGAAAAGTCACAGTGAAACCTTTATTTTGTACAATGTGTATATGCTGTAAAAACAAAAACAAAAACAAAACAAAGCAACATTACACTAACATTATGTGGTGAGATAAAAATAAATTATAAATGATATAGAGTAGGCAATGGAAAGCATAAGGAATAAACATAGAGCAATACAACGAAGAGTAGGTGACACTTTAGGAACAGTTTAAAAACACATAAAGAATGGGGTCATGTTTACATCAAAGACAGAAAGACAGAGACAGAAAAAAAATATCAACAACAAACAAAAGAAAACAGAAAACCCACAAAGGTCCTGGAATGTATGAGATGGAAAGCAAAATGAACAACAATTCAGTGTGTCTGGAATGGACTGCAAAAGATGGAGTCCATTAGAGAATGAGGTTTGAGAAAAGCCCACAGCCTTGACATATAGAGGCTTTCTTTCACATTAAGGCCAGGAGTTCAAATGTTATGCAATAATGAGAAGACAGCATTATTATTGAGCGGAGTAATTTGTTTCATGTTACATACAGCTTCAAAGCAAATCACTCTAGCTCTACTTTACACCGTGGCTTAGGAGATGAGAGGATAGTCATGAATTTTTTATATGGGAAACTCTACATCCAAGCATGTGATGATATTGCTTTGAATCAGAGTAATAGCAGTAGAAATGATATGTGGTCAGATAAACAAGAAATTTGGATTTATGAACGTGACTTTTCAACTATGTTCATAGCAGCTTTATTTGTAATGGCCAGAGTCTGGAAACAACCCAGATGTCCCTCAAACGAAGAATAGATAAAGCCATTTTGGCACATTTAAACAATGGAATGGTATTCAGCTATTAAAAACGAAGAAATCATGAAATTTTCAGGCAAACAGATGGAACTAGAAATGATCATGCTGAGTGAGGTAACCCAGACCAAGAAAACCACACATGGTATGTACTCACTTATAAGGGAAATTTAGTCATATAGTACAGGATAAGCATACTATGAAGCACAGACCCAAAGAAAATAAATAACAGGGAGTATCCAAGGGAGGATGCATGAATCTCACTCAGAAGGAGATCTAGAATAGACAGATGTAGTGGCTGAAGACAGGTATCAAAGTAGGAGCGGGGCACAGGGAGTGAAGAGGGTGTAGATCAGACCTGGGGAGAGCTGGGAAGAGAGGACAGAAGACCTGTAAAGAAAAGAGAAACTGGGGATCAGGTTAGTTCTGTGACAAGCTGGAGAACTAAGTCAGAGTAGGCCCCTGGGAGCATATGAGGGGGACTCAAGCAGTGATTCTTAGCAGAAGATGCAATAGATACTGAAGAATACCTTCTAACTAGACTAGACCCCTAGTAGAAGGAGGAAACTCCAACTCATGCACAAAATTTCAACCCCAAATTTACCCTGCCTTCAAGATGTGCAGGGATGAAGATAAAGCAGATAGACCAAAGCCTGAAGGAATGCTCAACCAATACCTGGTCCAACCAAAAAGCCACCCAAGGGAGAATGCCAACCCCTGAGACTATGAATGATAGTCTGCTAAACTTACAGACAAGAGCCTGACAGAGTCGTTCTCTGAGAGAATCTACCTAGCAGCGCCTCAAAATGATTTCTAAGACTCACAGTCAAACATTGGGCGATGCTCAGGGAGTCTTGTGGAAAAGTGGGAGGAAAGAGAAAAAGGACCTGGATGTTACTGGAGCTCCTCAAGAAAATCAACAGGGATAACTAACCAGGGCCCAGAGGGGTTCGCTGAGACCAAAGCATCAACCAAGTGCCTTGCATGAACTGGACTTAGGGCCCCTAGAAAGATGTAACAGATGGACATCGTAGGTTTCATGTGGGTCCTCTAGTTAGGGAAGTGGGGACTGCATAGGACAAGGACTCATTTGCCAGCTTTTGATCACTTCCTCCTGGCAAGACTGCCTTACCAGGCCACAGGGAAAGAGGACATGATCAGTCCTGAGGCAACTTGATGAGCTGGGGTGGATGGGAAAGAGAGTTCCCATTTTGTTAGGAAAAGGTGAGGGGGAGAGGGGAGGAAGGGAGGGTGGGACGAGGAAGTGAGAAGGGATGGGGCTACAATCTGGATGTAAAGTGAAGAAAGAAAGAATGAGAGAAGGAAGGAAGGAAGGAAGGAAGGAAGGAAGGAAGGAAGGAAGGAA
>NW_026596117.1:6070191-6190551 GCF_907164565.1 Psammomys obesus | reverse complement strand
GGAAGGAAGGAAGGAAGGAAGGAAGGAAGGAAGGAAGGAAGGAAGGACAGACTGTTTGGCATGAAAATGTGGAGCATTTACTGAGAAGCAAAAAAACTCAAGAATCTGGCCATGGTTAACTGGAATTGTTCATATAGAGATTCTGAGGAAAGGCAAGAAAAATGGAAGACATGTACGGAGAAACATGCGGGCCAAAGATATCAGCCATACTCTAAAAAAATATTTATGCTACGAGAATGCAAGAGATGACCTGCGCATTTAATGAGTATAGAGGAAAAAAACAACTATAATTTCCTGGAATAAAACATACTATTTTGTCTCATTGAATTATTACCACAAAGTTCTATCTGCTATGACTTTTCTTTCATCATTAAAGCAACTCCAAGATACCAAAGACATAGAAACAGGATTTTCAACATGGCATAACCCATTCCTTCAGGAATCTTGCAATACTCCTTTGAATAGTGGCCATGAATATACTCAGCAGTTCTTAGTGCATGGAGTGCCTCATTTTTCTTGTTTCGAAAGGATAGGTGTTTTGTGTTCGTCTTGTCTCCCAAAATAAATATGTTGTTAACTTTTTTTAATGTAATCTATAAATAGTCAAATCATGAAATGGTAAATCCTCACCTGACTAAGGGAAGTAACCAGAATTTAAAGATTTTAAACTCAGTAATGAAATAAGTTTTCAAGTTTCTGGAAAAAGACACACGATGTGCTTGTATTTATTGAATAGCTATTTGTACTGTTGCAAGCTTATACGTTAGCTAAAAGAGTTTGAGTGTTTTACAGCAGCGTAAGATACAGTGACGTTTTGGTTTTTGTCTCTTTATGAACAAGTTTCCTTATCTTTTGGAAACTTCTTTAATTCAAGAACACTCAGTATTTTGCAGTATAAATTGTGGTCATATGACTTTGGATTAACCAGCCTTTTTGGCAATTCACTCTGGCACAAGGAATGATCCAAGACTGATGGATGATTTAATACAGTCCAAACATATTCCTATTTGAGAACTTTGCTTAGAGCAAAGGAAGAGGGGTTTACATTGTGAAGTCACAGTCTCTGAATGATGTAAATTGGTACATGACCTATTTCAATCAACACAGGAAAAATCAGTTAAAGTAATAGAAGATGAAACCATCAACGATCATCGCAATTGAAAGGAAGCTGGAGGAAGTCCAGAGTGTGTCCACCTCTGGCTCTACACAGCCCAATATACTCAGATGTAATATTACTCCTAAAATTATTGGTGTCAGAATCCCCAATTTCTGAACCCAACAAATATACAAACTTGAATTGTATTTCTGAAACTTGAAACTAAGAAGTGCTACACACACACACACACACACACACACACAGAGAATTCTAAGTAACAGACTTTTAATTAATAAAAACTTACTGTTATTCTCATATAGTAATTTACATAATTAACCTTAGTTCTATATCATTAATACTGAATATCTATTCACTTATAATTTTTAAAAGAAAGTGATAGTAAAAGGATCCACAATTACTATCCTCATACCAAAAATCCTTGAGAGATAATGTGGTGGGGCATACATGCCCCCAGATGAGAAGGATTGAGAGGTAAAATACACTATACAAACAGGACATTTCCTTGATTGGGATATAAACACTCAGATTTTATGTGAGCCAAGTATTTCCTAGTGAGCTTTCCCACACTGGTGTCTTGCTGAGGTAAACTGATGTGCTGACAAAGTTGTTGGTTGTTCCTATAGGTTAAAACAGAGTTAAACAAACTTTAAACAAAGAGTCAAGCCTCTTTCCTCTAAAATTTCTCAAGGCTTCTAATTGCACTGTAATTCTTTACTGCAGTGTAAGGTAAACACAGCACCACCGATTTAAAGAAAACCATATCATCTATTAACATCTCTACTGAACCTAGTTTGGAAAGGATTGGACGACTCTCATAGCGTAGATACGGAAAATTGTCCTTAGGAATCTTATTCTTATCTTATTTGTTCTGATTTAAAAGCTTAGCAAGTAAGAAGAATGGAGCCAGTAGGAAAATACCATTTTTCCCCTGTGCAGAAGCAGCTCCTGATAAGGATGCCAAGCCAATTCAGCCTGGCTGCCCAGCATCTCGCCTGTTAAATCAAATCACACGGAAGCAAAGCCTTAAGCCAAATAAACAAATCTCCAGTGATGGAGACATGGTGACTTTGACAGGCATATCTGGAAGTATTTATGACTAGAATAAAATTTTCTAGGTTCAAAACTGACTGGTATGCCTATGTTCAACACTCTCTGGGTCCTTACTGATAGACATCAACTTTGTGATAAATAGGTGTCTATTTCAGCTATGTTCGATGTTTAGAATATCATGGCAGATTTACAGTTAGTAAATGATGACAATACTTGAGTGACTGGGGTATTTAATTTCTGGAGCCATCCTAAAATATAAAGAAATCACTTTTAGTTTAAAGATAAGTAAGAGAGCAAATCCTCTTTAGTCTCCACTGTTGAGTTTAGTTCAGACTCACAAGCATGAAGATAATCTGCCTTGAAAAATCCCAATCATCAGTCCTTCTCGAAGATTAAATGCACGGATATTTTGACATTTTGTTAGTGATTGCTATGACAGACATTTCTTTATTCTACTTCTCCTTCCCCAGTTTTTGAAAGTGAACAATGATACAGAAAAAAAAAATGAGATACACATTCAGAATTTATAATTGAAAGAACTAACTTTGCGCCATATATTTATAAAATTAATTTCTGTTTTATTGCTGGAAAAAAATCAGATATCACTCCTCTTTGACTTGAATTAGTATTTTTATCAATTCTTTGATAATTTCTCATGTTGTATTTTGATCATATTCTCTCTTCTCTACTAACTCCCCCTAGATCTACTCTTCATCTCGAACTCCCCAAATTTCATATCAACTTTTTGATGTTTCTAATAAACACAGAGTCCGATTTGTTGCTTCCCACATACTAGTGGGTTTGACTCCAACCACTGCAATGTGGTTGATCTACAAGGCTACATACTTACAGAACACTAACTTTTTTCCACAGACGCAATCAACTGTCCATAGTTCCTCAGATAGAAGTGGAATCTTGTGATCTCTTTCTCATGTGCAAGAAAGATGTCTGGATTAATCTTGTTCAGCAACTGTAATTTCATGAATATATAAGCCCTGTGATAAACAGAAGACACTGGTTCAGTCTAATCGTAGGAGATGTTTGGTCTTCTAATCTATCCAGCCACTCTTACTCACTGGTCCCTGAGCCTTGGTGAGGAGAGGCAGTCACACACACACACATGCTACATTTGTGGATGATCATGACACAGTCACTTGTTCTCCATCCTTTAACCAACTGTAAATTTGGGTGTAATCACCATTCCTTCCATAATGAAACTTCTCTGATGAGGTCAGAGAGTTGCACTAATCTGTAGGACTTCAGATAGGAGTTTAGAGAAGAGTTTTTCACTATTATAAGATAGTTCACCCCTTGGGCCTGTGTGCTCCCCCAAATTGGCTTTGGGCCAGATTAAATATTCTAGATATGTGTTTCTTCCCATGGAACAAACCTTGATTCCAATTAGAAAGTGGTTGTTTACTCTCATAACATCTATGCCACTATCATCCTCATGAGCATGTCTTCCCAGGCCAGTCATTATTACAGTTTATAGAGGTCACAGATAAGTAAGATCCTGATGATTTTTCTTCTCCAGCAACTTGCATAGTGCCTTCTCCTACTATAAAACCTAGGCAAAAGGAAAGAAGTTCCCTGGTCATCATGACATGTATTACACCATGTCTTGGTATGAAACTGTGTGGTGTCTCCGGTAATACAGTTTTACCGTCACGCTCTGTTTGGCAACCAAAAGCAACAATAGTTTGTACTATTTGGAGGGTCTCCACGAAAACTCTGACCAACAACTCAAGAGTAGGTATTCCACACCTTCACTTGGCTTTTGTTTGGCAACACATGGCTCCTTGGAAGAGCGTTATCCCCCATGTAAGGCAGCTCCAATTAAATTCTTTTTATATGAACATAGTAGCTGCACCAATTTGCTCTCCAAAAAAAAAAAAAAAAAAAAAAATAGTGCACTGGGACTCCTGTTGTCAGCTGTCCTTTGTTTCCTGAGTTTTAACCATTCTGCCTGGGGTAAGATAAAAATCTCAAGGTAAGCTTAATATGCTTCTTCCTAATATCTAAGAATTGTAAACAATTTTCAGAACACCTTTTACCCATTTGTATTTCTTCTTCTAAGACGTATTTCCATAATGCATTTTTAATTCGGTTGTTTGTTTTCTTGATGTTTATATTTTTTAATACTTCATATGTTCTCGATAATCTATGTCAGATATATATCTAAAAAGAAGGTATTCTTCACATTCCAAATGCTGTCTGTTCAGTTGATTAAGTTTCCTTTTCAGCATAGAAGGTTTTTAATTGCATTAAAGCCCAACTTGTTCACTGTTGCTCTTATTTCCTGGGTGACAAGTATTTTATTCAGAAAGTACTTATCCTGATGTTTTCTTTCTGACCTTCTAGGAGTTTCAGGTTTTACATATGAGTAATATATATTAAACCAAGTCAAGCTAGTATAAGAGAAATCTCAGGAAAGTTATACAATTTTTTTTCTAGTTAAACAATGGATGTCACATTAATTACTTAGAGAGCTGAATAAAAACAAAACTTGTTGTGAGAAACAGGAAAATAATGACAAGCACACATCATGTTTTCACTGTTTAAAAGTATTACACATCACTAATCAGTATCACAATGACCCAGAATAAATACACACGAAATCATGTACTCTATCAATTCTGCACCCCTGAACTATAAGACCCATCCTTGTATTGCCACAGTGGCTGTCCACTTTTGATAAAATGTAGAGTACTCTCAGTAGATGTTAAAAGATGACACAAAGACCAAAAGTGCCTGTTTTTGACAAAAGAAATGCAAACTAACCCTTGTTTGCCAAGTCCCTGTACCCTGCAGTTTAAGATGGAAATACATCTACAAAGGAATTCCTTAGTCTTGTTTTGTCTTACAGTTTCCTGAGGGAATTTTCTCTTGTTAGGTTGCAGATATCACAACAGTGATCTTGCGATCTTGCATATGTTCATGAACAATTTCGTGTAGTAGCCACACGATAAGCTTTTGTGTTGTTTTGGTTTGCCTGCAGTAATGGCTGTGCTGACTATGTCATCTGCTGTGAGGAAGAAAGGTCCTTTGCCAGTATCTCAGCTTGTGCTCCATAAAGTGTGAATCTCTCTTGTGCGCTGTTTTGGAGAGAGAGAGGTTTTCTGAGAATTAAACTAACAAAATATCAGGGTAGAACACAGAAAGGCATATGCAAAGCTGTGTCTTTGCTGGAGATTAGCTTCTACTGAACTCACTAGGAGAATTCTCAAGTGGAAATGTATCCATAAAAGTAAGTCTCTTCTAATGAAGTGACTGTCCTTTTGAACACCACATTCTACTGTAATTTGCCATGATCTGATTCTAACAGGTAGTGGGATGTAGTTTCCTTCCTACCACTAGAAGTCTTAAAAGAACAATCTATTTATTACTTTTTGTTAGGGATTAGTTTTATTGAGAGGTACAGAAAGATGGGTCTGTGAAATTGTTAGAGATCTTAATGAAACCATATGACATGAATCCTTGCTTCACTCAACTCCACTTGCTTGTCGCATTAAGTTTATTGCTTTTAGAAAGACCTGTAGGCTTAGTTTTTCACCAACCTACTTTAGTTATGGTTCTTAAACATCCTTACCTCCCTTCCACCCCCACCCTTCCACACCTTAGGTAGGAGATTAGTGGGGAAAATGGCTATAGACTTCTTTTATCTACTTTCTGCTGATTAGGGTCAATAGGTCGTTAGGAGATTACCAAATTCAGTTGTGAGGATACCAGCAGTCCAGTCCAAAGGCCAACACCAAGCCACAACACAAAGCAGCACAGTTCAGATAGGGACAAGTCAGCAAAAGCTGAAAGACTCAGATGGATTGCCCCAAAAAGTTCTTACAGAACGTTTCTCTTTGCTAAGTCAAGTGTCAAAGTGAGAAGAACAGCGCAGCTATGTCAATCCAAAAAGCAATGTCTCACTGTCTGTGGACTTATATATGTATATCTCTTCTTCTTAGAGTCCACCCAGGGATGTTTTCAGGTGGACAAAGTCATGCCCATTGCATAAGATAGCTCACAGCAAAGCATCAACTGCCCTCTCACAAGACAGCTGCAGCAAAATATCACAGGACAGAACTGAGTCTTCAAAGAAACCAGAAGCTTCCACTTGAAAGACCTGCTTGAGGGTCCAGACTAGTCAGCAAGCAAGGGGTTATTAGGGTAACTGCTGTTCCTTGCTTCTTCTGCCTTATGCTACTGCAGATGATCATGAAGCCATAGATATCTTGCTCCTCTTCCACAAAGTTTCAATATTAAATTATAAAATGTTTGTAATTTCCACTTTTCAACATCTTTGTCTTAACCTAGAAGATGACCTTGGAAGATCTCCATGTGGGCTCTGACTCCAGGATATCGTGCCTTTTTAAGATCAATGTTACTCTAATTGTATGTTGTCAGTTACAACTATAGAAATGTTCCTATGTAAATTAACAATGGTAGTTTCTCATCATTATTGGAATTAATTAGTCCTAAATTAGGCTAACTTTGAGCAAATTTTCTCTAGCCTACTTACTGAAGGTATTTAAAGAAACCCAGTAACACATGTGCAAGCTTAAATCTGGTGATAGTATGACTCTGCCCTACAGGGAAATTGATCTCAACAAATCGGGGTCCAAAGATATACAGAGATTCAAGTTCAGGTTTCAGGATGAGAATCCCAAATTCTTAAATCAGTCACTAGAAGAAAAAGTGAGCCATTCTAACTACTGGATATATGGAGCAATAGATTCTAGCCAGTAATGTCATGTAAATTTCATTACCTACAGTACAGCACCTAGCACACTTAGGGATTCAGCTAACTTGATTAGGCAGCAGTTTAGGGGTGACATCCTGTGCAGAATTTCATGGGTAAAGTCCACAGATAGAACTTCTTTTCCATAAGGTAAGTCTCTTGGCTCACAGAGTGCTCTGTGAAATACTATAGGGTGCAATCAGAGCCTGGAGCGAGGAGCTAACATTGAAGGATAAGGCACTGCAAGAAGGAGCAGCAAGCCCACACTTAAATTACCTATCAATCTTAGCCCAAAGCACTGCATGACACAAATCACTGACTGATCTCTTTAATGAGCCTTGCAATATTGGTTGTTCAGTGTTAATTTTGTTTGTGGTCAGATCATATTCAGCCTCGATAAGAAGAAATTCGTGATGACAGGGCCATCATAGCATCCTTCTCTCCTTTATTATCATGTACAAGAAACGAAGTGATGAAAGAGAAAACTGGCTGGCATCTACTCACTACATTATGCCCACCAGGTTGTTTAATTCTTCTTCCATGATAGGTGCTCTCAAGGAGCTATTCATATGTGATGTGGTGTTGCTTCTACTCTGTGTCTTCTTGTTTAGGCCCATTTCATGTCTTAGGTCTCTAATTTTCTAATATTGTTCCTGGCAAGCCTCTGGCTATAAACCATACAATTTGTTAAAAACTCACCACTTAGCCCATTGTTTCATAGAGTAGAAGGAACTCTACCTTTTAGCTTGTACTATATTAATTTCAATCAATGGCAGTAATTGGAAACATGATTCTAGGAAATCAGGGATGAAAATGAAAGGAATTCTGATGTGGCATTTTCTCCTAGGAAACAAAGAAAGAGTTGATCATACTGGCTAGATTAATCAACCATAATCATGAGCTATAGTTCTTCTACTGATAAAAGCAAGGAGGATTGTTTGGATGGATACAAGTGAACAAGCACATGTGAGGAGCATCAGATACTCTACCTTCATGAGAACATCATGACTTCAAAGACACCTTTGAGAGGCAACAGCAGTAAGTCCAACTACCACGGCGTTGGACATCAGACCGAGATAATATCCCTTCTACCAACTTACCAGCTTACACTTGGCACAAACTATGCTGCTAGGCATTGTGCCAGAATGCATACCTATTACCATCATGACTCTTCTACACCATGAAAATGCCTCTAATGACTCAGCAGTTCACAGGGTACTCACTACCAATTCGATGATCTCTTCTACTTCTTACTGTAGAATTTATACTATCAACTCATCAAATCAAGGACAAATGCATTCTCTCAACTAATAATAGAGCATATATGAGTCAGTTACGTATAAATGACTTATAAATGGCCTTCCTAACATTCACTAACTTTTCCTCCCAGACAATGCTGTTTGTTCATGAGAAACCCAGAGAAGCCAAAACTCTGTATATCATGTGAATAATCGAGGAAAAATATCCCCTCCTTTTTTCACATCATCTTTCTGAGAAAGATTAGACAACATAGCCATGGAACCAAAGGTTTTGAAGTGTTTGCACATATGCTCTCCTGATTTGTAATGCAGGGATTAGTCTGTGTAAAGTAGCCTGGAAAATGAAGCATTACTAGCTTACCTGACACAGGATGCCCCACCCCTTCCATCTGACTGAGGCTGGACTCCCTCCGTCTCTTTCCTAGAAGGTTTCTCTGAGTCTTGGATAGATTAAGTGTCTGAAAGCCCTGCTTATTCAGCCTGTCTCGCTAACATTTCCAAATGTGCCTAAATCCCAAGAGTGAATATTGTTTCGGCTGAAGCCAAAACACAATTGATAATAATTTGGCACATATTATATGTACTCACATATTATATGTATACTTATTATATGTATATGTATTATAAGTTTCTTGTTTCACCTGCTTGTTCAAAGACCCCTTGGAAGTGGGGTTTCAGTCTGATACTTTATGAACTCAAGGTAATGTTAACCCAGTGGGCTTTTCTCAAGACTACAATTAGCAATTCTCCTCAAGGCACCCCAACACATTTCCCATTGTTTGATTTCCTTTTTTATTCTTGTTTCTCTTTTTATTCTGTTCGTATAAACAGAATAAAATATTTGTGTCCCTTTATAGCTGACTTTTATAACAGATGCAGATTATAAACCTCAGCAATGATTCAAAAGCTCATGAAAACAAAATTCAAAGGTTGTAAAATACATGTGACATATACTTTGTAAACACTTTTCATTTTGTAATTGTTTCTATGAAGAACTGAGATGTTTGAATCGTAGTTGAGGTTGATAAGATTCAGCAGGCTGAAAATTGATTTTTCTTCTGCCTTTCTACTGTTAGAATTGCTATTGCCTTATCTTTTATATGTACACAATCTTTAATAAAGATTAAGGCAATAAAGTAAAACAAGAATGACCTCTGGAAAACAAATTTAATTCATTTTTAGTTGACATGAGATATAAGACTTACTGTGACACAAATATACATCTTATGTACTTTAATGAACAAGAAAATAATGAAATATTCTACTTTCCAACATATTTAACCTCATATCGCGTTTGTCTTAGTTTTCCATTACTGTGAAGAGACACATGACCACTTTTACAAAGGACAACATTTAATTGGAGGTGGCTTACAGTTCAGGGGTTTAGTCTATTATCATGATGGCAGGAAGCATGGCAGAAGAAGGCAGATATAGTGCTGGAAAGGTAGCTATAAGTTTTATATTTTGCTCTGCAGGCAGCAGGAAGATACAGTGAGCCATTAGGCCTGGCTTGGTCTTTGGAAAACTCAAAGTCCACCCAGCAGTGACACACTCCCTCCAACAAGGCCACACCTCCTAATAGTGCCACTTCCTGTGAGCCTAAGGGGGCCTTTTTTTTCTTAATTCAAACCATCACAATGCTTACACATTATTCTTCTGACAAAAATAAAAAAGCAAGAAAGTTCATGAAATGCAAAAAAATAAGTACATACTTACATAATTTGGATTCACATCTCATCTTTCAACAGTTCATTTACAAAGATCACAATGTTTCTTTGTAGAAGAATATAATGCATCTTAGTGTTTCCAAAACACTAAGGACTGGTGCTATTTTAGCATATGTTTGAAGACTGGGAAACCTGAGTTCTATTTACAACTCAGATTGACATTATCAGCTCAGACCAAGCATTTCTCCTTTTCTTCCCAGAGCTTAAATCTGCACTGTTAAATAATAATGCCTTTGTTTAATTCAAGAAGTGCAGAATGTTGCTGGAGTAAGTTTGATAAGAAGTGTTCTTCACAAGGCCTGTAGAGTATATATAGTACAGTGACCTAACACCAGACTAGAAGCAACTTACAAGCCAGGGTTTATTTTGCTTTTCAACTCAGATGAATTATGTCCCTCATGACAAGGAAGGCACAGAAATAGGAGGAGCTTGGTCTTCCACAGGACCAACCTGGGGGCAAATAGAAAAAATGCCAGCACTCACCTGGCCTTCTCTTTTTGTTTCTCCTCTCTCCACATGATAATGCTATTCACACCCAGAATGGATCCCCTCTGTTCTGTAAAGATTCTCTGGAAAAACTCACTAAGCACAACACATGTGTCTAATTAGTGCCCTGATTGCTTTCTAATCCAACCAGGTCGACCATCACAAATTCGAAGGTCTTTCCTACCTGTGACTGACTGTACATACAACTCTCAGCAACCATTCATCATTTCTCTTTCTCATCTTCTTTTTCTCATCTTCTTTATCTATATGAAAAGAATAACGGATGAAGTCTCTGGTAATAGGGAAATCACTACTCTTTGAAACAAAGAGGTTGGAGGCTGGAGAAAGCAGCTTAATTGGTAAATGACCCATTACAAAAGCATGGTTATCTAAAACCACATCACCCATATAAAAAGCTCAATGTGGTTGTACATGCGTGTAATTCCATGATCAGGAGGCAGAAACAAGAGGACTGCATGGACCCAGTGGCTAGCCATCCTAGGCAAATTGTGCACCATGACCTCCCAGTGAAAGACCCTGTCTCCTAAACAATGTGGGTGGCTCCTGAAGAACAATACCTAAGGTTGAACTCTGGATTCTACCCCCACACACATGCACACACATTTGTGTGCACTCATACACACTTATGCACCAACTGATACACACACAGATAAGTTTTGTCAGGTGTGAAACTACCACTATCTAGGTTTTTTACATCGGCAATTTGTGAGTTGACTTTAGTCTTAAAAGTTACTAATAAGAAAATAAACAATACTTTTCTACCTTCCAACTTTATTGGGTATTTACTAAGATATGTGTTGAGGACTCAAGAACCAATAGATACTGTGTAGCAGTAGAAGAAAAGTAATGTGGATTGAAAGAGAGAGAATCTCTTCAATCCATAGTTCACATTAGCATAATAAAGACTCTTCAAGAGTTTTGTGCGGAGCTGGAGAGATGGCTCAGCATTTAAGGGCACTTAGCTGCTCTTCCAGAGGTCCTGAGTTCAATTCCCAGCAAATAATTGGTGGTTCACAATTATGTATACATGAGATCTGGCCTGCAGACTGTACACATAATAAATAAATCTTTTTTTTTTTTTTAATGTGGGGGTTTGAAAAGGTTTTACACACCCCCCCCCCCCCCCCCCCCCAGAGTCCTGTGTTTGAATGCTTGGTCAATAGGGAGTGGCACTGTTAGAAGACGTGGCCTTGGTGAAGGAATTGTGTCACTGTGAGAGTGGGCTTTGAAGTCCCCTATCCTCAACTTCTGCCTGCCAAGGAATTTCAGTCTCCTTTTTGCTGCCTACAGATCAAAATGTAGAACTTTCTGCTCCTCCAGAACTTTGTCTGCCATGTATTCCGCCTTGTCTGCCATGTATTCCACCATGATGATAATAGACAAAACTTCTGAACGTGTAAGCCAGCCCCGATTAAACGTTTGTCTTTATAAGAGTTGCCTTGTTCAGGTGTCTCTTCACAGCAATAAAAACCCCGACTAAAGCAGAAGTTGATATCAGGAGTGGGGTATTGATGTGATAGGCCTGATCATGCTTTTGTTTAGATGAGTGTGGATTTGGGGCCTTTGTATTATGAGAAGAGTGAAATGTTTTAAGTGGAGTTTAGTCAGCCATCCTAGTAGGAACATAGAAGATAGTGATGCCTAAGAGTGATTTGAACTGCTGGAGCCTCACTCAAGAGATTTCAGAGAAGAATTTTTTTGTACATTGTCTAGAGACTGTTCTTATGATATTTTGCTAAAGAATGTTGCTGCTTTTTGTCCTTGTCTGAAGAATTTCCCTGAGGCTAAAGTAAAGAGATTTATATTAATTACATTGGCAAAGGAAATCATGAAAGAGCCTCGCTTGACTCTGTCCTATGATTTACTCTTATAAAGAGTGTTTTGATCAAATGTAGCAATCTGAGAAGGGAAAAACACAAAATATGGTTCAAGCAGGTTCAAGCACCTGGAAGTTGAATGGAGCTAAAAACCTGTGTTCGAATAGATAAGTAGATTAAAGATATTAAATGGAATTAAAGGAATGGCAACCTCTGGGTAACATCCCACCCAAATAAGCTTCCATATCATGAAAAGGATGTTCCCCCAAGGGACCTTGCCACCTAGTTTAAATTTACTATGCATTTGAGGTTGTATGAGGAATAGGTATATCATGTTACATGTCATTATCAACTGCTTATTATGTTCATATTACCATAAGGAGATATGATTGTATGCCAGGTTCACAAGAGGTGGATTGTGATGGCTATTCTTTTTTTTAAAGATTTATTCATTATTTATACATTATTCTGCCTGCATGTGTGCCTACATACCAGAAGTGGGCATCAGGTCTCACTACAGATGGTCATAAGCCACCATGTGGTTGCTGGGAATTGAATTCAGGATCTTTGGAAGAATAGACAGTACTGTTAACCTCTGAGCCATCTCTCCAGGTCCTGTGATGGCTATTCTTGTTTGTCAACTTGACTATATCTGGAATGAACTACAATGCAGAAATGGAGGGTACATCTGTGATCAAGATATTGAGGCAAAAAGACAACATGCCTTTGATTTGAATCTTGATGACTTTAATCCTGATCTTGATGCATAGTGGACATGCTTATTAAGATCTATATTGAAAAGGAAGTCCAGGTATGGTGATAAACATTTTGAATCCCAACACTCAGGAGACAGAGGCATGCAGATATCTGAGTTCAAGGCCAGCTGGTCCACAGAGTAAGTTCCAGAACAGCCAAGTTTAGACAGGCAAGGAAATCATTGAAACCAGAAAGCTGGTGAAGATGTAATTTAACAAGGGGGTCATGTTCCAGCCACAACAAGCAGCAGCACTTCACAGTTTTGAATACTTGGTTCTTGCTTTCAAATCAAGAATGGAATTTCCTTCTAAAACTAAGGAAATCTGCTGAGGCTAGAAATGTGCCAGGGGTGTCCCTGCATGGAGATCCTGAGAGGATATTCAAGTTCTGAAGATGAAGCTTCAGATTGCCTTGATACACCAAGATGTTGGAGATGCCAGAGGCATTGGATAGCTGTCAGGGGAAATTTCTAACAGGGAGTGGAACTAGCCCAAGAGAACAAAGTGTGTTGCAGTCAACAAAGCTGAAAGGAATTGAAGAGCTGAAGAGCATTCTGACATCAAACACAGAAATGCAGAGTTTGGAGTGTGTGCAGCTTAGATTTATTTTGGTCCAGTATCTCCTCATTGTGCCCACTTCCCTATGGTAATGCATGTCCTGTGCCATGAAGTGCTGGAAGTATGGGATCTCCTTTTTTTTTTTATTTTTATTTTATAGGGGATTACAGTTAAGAGACTGCAGGGATTTCAGAAGAGACTTTGAACTTTGGAGTTTTAAACACTGTTGAGCTTATGAGCAACTGAGTTGGTTTAAATATATTTTGCATTATGTTATATCTACAAACCTATGGGGACATGAAATGGAATGGTTTGAATGGGTTTGGCCTCAGAGATTCATGTGTTTAACCACTTGAGCCGTAGAGGGTGGCACTATCAGGAGGTCTGACCTTGTTGGAGTAAGTGTGGCCTTGTTGGTAGAAGTGTGTCACTGTAGACATGAGCTCTGCCCGATGTGGAAGTACATTCTCCTCCTTGTCTTCAGATCAAGATGTAGAACCCTCAGCTTCTCCAGCACCATGTCTGCTTGCACAGTGCCGTGCTTCCTACCGTGATGAGAATGGACTCAACCTCTGAAACTAAGTCAGCCCCTAATAAGCGTTTTCCTTTATAACAGTTGCTGTGGTCATAGTGTCTGTGCACAGCAATGAAAACCTAAGACAAAGAGCTGAAAATAATAAAGTGTGTAAGCTCTGTCAGTGTGCTTCTCAACTCAGTTGTCTGAAGCAGCCTTTATTCCACCCAATGTAACTTAATATCATCTGGATAAAAACAGAGACCTGAAGTTGTTGGCCAACAAAACAAACTTCAAAATTTTGTAAGATTTTGATGTTTGGTTTGGGTATTTCTTGCCTCTTTTTTTTAAATTATTTGTTTTTATTTTAGGGTTTTTGCTTTGATTTTTTTTGTTTGTTTTCTTTTTTAAGAGACTGACTGAGAGAGAAAGAAATTGGGTGGGTAGGGTCATAAGGATAATTTGGAAGTATTTGGATAAAATTAAAGAATATAATCAAAATATATTGTATGGAAAAAAGAAAAACCTATTTACTTATTTAGAAATAATTTTGACCCTAATACATATTATTTTTAAATACATGTCTTTAATATCAGGTTAATACTCTTTCAACGGGTATTTAATTTTAGAAGGGCAAAATTTTTCAAAGATATCAGCAACAGGAGTGCGTGTGTGTGTGTGTGTGTGTGTGCACTGAGGCATGTTACTATTTTTATATTTCTTAGATGCCTAAAGATTTCTGCTAAAGCAGAAGGAAGTTAATGCCACAAACAATGCGTTTATTGTTCTAGACTACAATTTCAGTGAACTTTTACAAACACAGTCATGCAACAAATAGGGTTTAATTTAAACTAATTAAAATAATAAATCAATGTGACTATCCATTAGACTGTTAAGTATTATTTTTGATTCAGCAAATAATTTAAGCCTAATGAATGAAACTGGGAATCCTGAAAGCACAATTTTGTCTTCTCTCTCTCTCTCTCTCTCTCTCTCTCTCTCTGTGTGTGTGTGTGTGTGTGTGTGTGTATGTGTGTCTCTGTGGTTAATAAGAGTTTTATCATCTCCTAAAGAAAGTTAATAAAAATATGAACACAAACTCCTAGTTATAATCTCCTCTTGAAATTGGTCCTAGGGTGGTTTTAAAATTCGGTATTGTAGGACAAAGACTTCTTGTTCCAAAAAGTTTACTTTCATAACTTGTTAATTATAAATATTTAGACAACATTATTATTAAAATCTTTCCTGACAAAATCCAAGATTTTCAACATTTTAAAGCTAAAAAAATAACATTATGGTAATACCCAAAAATTCAGAGAAGATAATATTTTAGATTCTAAATGATTTGTGACCAAAAAGTTTTAATTTGTGATTTGAATATTTTCATCATTATTACTTTAATTGTATCTTACATAAATGGAAATTTTAGGCATTCTTCTTAACATATCTCTTAAGTTCTTGTCTTTGCTATAAAATATATGAATTGTGTGACACCGTCGATCCATTCTTTCCAGCCAGTGTAACCACTGATTTCAACCACTGTTAGATTGATGTAACCTACATCAATCAAGAAAATGGCCAAAGCAGACAGTTTTACCAAGGCCCAGTGTCATCATGATCAGCTACTGGAAGATGTAGCTCAATACAGAGGCTTAAGTGATCTAAGCATTCGTGTTTATAGTGTTGCATAAGATGAAAATGGTTGCTGTAGATGGAAGCAGAATTGTGCACTCTGGTTGGAGAAGTTATTTTAAATGTCTCAGACAGACTCTCTCGTCTAAGACATTTGACTAAATTCTGGAAATAATCCTTTTTATAGATGAAATAGTTGTTCTTTAATAGTTGACTCTTCCTTTTTTCTGAGTCTCGAGACAAATGGACGTAATCATTAGACTTACCTTTCTATTTCTGTACATTCAGTTCTGCCCACTGAAGGACCACACTTCAGTGACACCTAGTTTTGGTAACATATTTTCTGGTTTTCCTGTCCTTCATAAAAGTGCAGATTATAACCGCCAACTGTAGACAAGCCTCACAGAATTCCTGGACTCTGGCTATAGCAAATGGTTTTTATCATCCCATCAGCACAAGAGGATTATGAACAAATGGTCTACCACAAGGCCCCTAGGTCACTAGTCCATAGCTGGCATTTAGTGAACTGTCCTCCCTAACCACATCAAGCAAAAGTCTGGTGCTTCCCACTTCCTAGTGGTCGAACTGGCAGCAAACCAGATTGCCACTTGCTTACAATACCTTTGAATCCCTGATCCTGAGCATATATAGCCAGAAGGAATCCCGGTGTTTTGTTTTGTTTTTTGTTTGTTTGTTTTTTAACCTTGGCCCTAATCTTTTTTACTCTGTTTGAACATCACGGTCAGTAATGAACCGCTGTGGTGCTAGAATCAGTTGCTCCCCCCAACCCCCACTAAAGACTTCTGGAATGCCTTGCCCGTTTGCCCTATTTGCCTGACTCACTCTGAACAAACACGAGCCTTTGTTTGGGTCTGGAAAACTGAAAGTGTACAACTTTGATACCATTTTACATAGTTCAAATTGAATCAAATTCCCAACATTTTTGATGAAAACAGAGCTCCTGCCAAGAAAACAAATATTGGCAACAGAAGGGAAAAAGCTTAAGATTTTACTGGCAAAGTTTTAAAAACCTGAAATTCCTCTGGAGAAATGTTTCAAAGTTAGGGTCTTCTACCAGAGACTATAATCACTTTATAAAGCAAGAAGAAAAATAATGTAGTTTTCACAAGCCTGTATTCAGGGCCAGAAGACACGGATCTAAGGACAAACCTTCTTTGTACCTCGGAGGACATCATTTTGATTGTGTCCAAACTATTTAAAAGGAACCCTGTAAGAAAATGAGCATAAAGTTGCAAAGAAGAAATGCCAGCCATGAACATTCTGAGTCTGAAAAGTTCTAACCAGCAGGATAAGCACAGTCCTTTATGATATCAGAAGAAAATCAGGCAATTTGCATTTTGAAATGACTACTAATTTCTAAGCATAAGGAAACAATGTACCTTATCATGAATAATTTAATGTCGAGAGTCAGCAACATGGATCAGGGGATAACGGTGCTTGCTGCCGACCCTGAAGACCTCAGTCCAATCTCCAGAGCCCATATGATGGGAGCAAAGACCTGACTCCTGCAAGCCCTCCTCTTACCTGCACATGTGCCATAACTTGTACACCATGTCTCCACACACACACACAATTGTAATTTTAAAAATCACTTATGTCTACATATCCAGTGTTGGATTAGCAAGTGTGTGAAAACTTCCATACATATCATACATGCCAGAATAATTCAGGATTCAGAATAAATTCACATAACAAAATTGCCTATATAAAAGTACAAAAACACAAAAAATGAAAACCAGCCACTACCTTTTCGGCTATTATTTAATAAGCTTTGAAAGAATATTTAGATCCAAAAAACCAATCTTTTGAAATATTTTCACTTCTGTGGCCTGGCAAGGCTGCTCCCCCCTCTAGGATCAGGTGAAAGAGGAGGAGGACCTGCCCTATCAGTGGACTTGGGGAGGGACATGGAGGAGATGAGGGAGGAAGGGATGGGGAGGGAATGAGGGAGGTGGCTACGTCTGGGATGTAAAGAGAATAAACTGTAATTAATACAAAAAAATTAAAAATATAATTAAAAATATTTTCACATAAATTCATAACACATTAAGGTCCTGTGCCATTTTGCTTTTCTAAAACAAAACAAAACAAAACAAAAAACAAAAACAAAGAAAAAAGTGCTTACTACACTTCTATTTATCCATTAAAAGGATATTCTTTTTGAACATAATTGAGCAATTGTCCTTGTTGTGTTGTTGAGCATCTTTTGATTCTACACAGGAATAGAATAGCTGGGTCTTGAAGTAGTGATATTGCAACTTTTCTGAGAAAGCGCTGAATTGATTTCCAAAGTTTACATTCCCACCAGCAATGGAAGAGGGTTCCCCTTTCTCTACATCTTTTCCAGCAGGTGTTGTCACTTGAGTTTTTGATCTTAGCCATTCTGATGGGTGTGAGATGGAATCTCAGAGTTGTTTTGATTTGCATTTCCCAGATGACTAAGCACATTGAGCATTTTTTGAGTGTTTCTCTGCCATTCCATATCCATCTGTTGAGAATTCACTGTACCCTATTTTAAATTGGATTATTTGGTTTGTTTGTGTTTAATTTCTTGAGTTCTTCATATATTCTGGATATTACCCCACTATAAGATGTAGGGTTGATGAAGATGTTTTTCTAGCCTGTAGAATAGTTTTATTCTCTTGACCATGTCCTTTGTTTTACAGAAGCTTTTCAGTTTCATGTGGTCCCATTTTTTTCTTTTATTATTATTATTATTATTATTATTATTATTATTTACATTTTATTAATTCTGTATCCCAGCTGTATCCGGCTCCCTTATTCCCTCCCAATCCCACCCTCCCTCCCTTAGCTCCTCCCTGCCCCTTTCCAAGTCCACTGATTGGGGAGGACCTCCTCCCCTTTCGTCTGGCCCTGTTTTATCAGGTATCTTCAGGACTGGCTGCAAAGTCCTCCTCTGTGGCCTAGCAGGACTGCTCCTTCCTTGGAGGGTGGGTTGGTCAAAGAGCCTGCCATTGAGTTCCTGTCAGAAATAGTCCCTGTTCCCCTTACTATGGGAAACCAATTGGTTATTGAGCTACCACGAGCTTCCTCCGAGCAAAAGTTCTAGGTTATATCCATACATGGTACTTGGTTGGAGAAATAGTTTCAGAGAAAACCCCTGTGCCCAGATATATTTGGTCCTTGTGGAGCTCCTATCCTTTCCACGTCATAGTAACTCCCCTTCTGCTGAAGGTTTGGTTATGAGTCTTAGTATCTGTTTTGAAACGCTGCTAGGTAGAGTCTTTCAGATGCCTTTTGCGGTAGACTCCTGTCATACGTCCAATGCACATCCCATTTGTCTATCTAAGTGAGGATTGATCATCTTATCCCATGGTCCCATTAACTGATTGTTGCTGTTAGAGCCTGAGCTGTTGGTGTTCTGTTCGGGAAGTTGTCTCTTGTGTCAATGCATTCAGGCTCTTCCCCTCTTTTTCTTCTAACATATTTAGTGTGTCTGGTTTTATGTTGCGGTCTTTGATCCACTTGGACTTTACATTTATGTCATTTGCTCAATTATGTTCATAGTCGCTTTATTTGTAATAGCCAGAATCTGGAAACAACCCAAATGTCTCACAACAGAAGAATGTATACAGAAATTGTGGTTCATTTACACAGCAGAATACTTCTCAGCTATTAGAAAAAAGGAAATCATGATATTTCCAGACAAATGGATGGAATTATAAAAGGTTATCCTGAGTGAGGTAACTCAGAATCAGAAAGACATACATGGTATATACACACTTATAAATAGATATTAGACATATAATATAGGATGAACATACTAAAATCTACAGATCTAAAGAAGCTAAACAACAAGGAAGACCCTAGGGAAGATGCTTAATTCTCATACAGAAGGGAAAACAGGATGGACACCTTAAGCAGTAGAAGAGAGGAAACAGGATGAGAGCCTACCACAGATGTCCTCTGAAAGACTCCAACCAGCAGGAGATCAAAACAGCAGATGCAGAGACTCACAGCCAAACTGTTTAGAGCATAGGGAGTCTTGTGGGAAAACGGAGATATAAAGGACTCAGAGGGAACAGGAGCCCCACAAGGAAATCAACAAAGCCAGTAAAAAACATTGGGCACAGGGGCAACTGCAGAGACTGATACATCAACCAAAGACCATACCTAGATTGACAGAGACACCCTGCTCAGATATAGTTCACAGGCAGCTCAGTATCCACGTGGGTTCTTTAGTAAAGTGAGAAGAGACAGTCTCTGACATGAACTCGGTTGCTTGTTCCTTGATCACTTCTCCCTGGTGGGGCAACCTAGCCAGGCCACAGAGGAAGAAGATCCAGGCAGTCCTGATGAGACCTGATAGGCTAAGGTCAGACAATAATGGTGGAGGAATTCCCCTATTAGTGGACTATGGGAGAGGGAGAAGGAAAAGGAAAGAGGGAGGAAAAGTGGGATCTGGAAGAAATGATGGTAGGTCTACCACGGGGTTTCAAAGTGAATAAATTGTTAAAATAATAATAATAATAATAATAATATGAAGAAGAATATTAAGAAGAAAAAGAGGAAAGAGATGTTTGTTTGTTTGTTTGTTTGTTTGTTTTAATTTTAGTGGAGGAAAGTTGACATCAGATATAAAATAGCCCTGCATATAAAGGATGTTACTGAGGACTGCCCAGTGTGAGGCCTTGAAGCAGCAAACACACTTGCATCTCTGACTAGATCTGATATTTTTGTTTTTATCCTGTTTTTTGTTGGTACGTTTATTCCTTTTGCAAATACTTTTCATCTTGTTAATTTTCCAAACCCAATACATTGCATTCTAATAGCGGTTTTTTATAGTGTTTTTTAATAATGTTTTTTTAAGTTTCTAATTTAAGCACTAAAGCATTTTGTTAAGAGAGATCTTATTATTATTGCTTAAATGACTAGAACTTTCCCAGAGACAGTCCCTGGGCACTGTCGCCTGCAGAAGATATTTGTCATCTTGTTTTGTTGACCTCATAGATTCCTTCTTTTCACTTTCTCTCCAGTCTCTTCTACCATAGAGTAGACTAAAAAATGAACATGGTAATAACTACTCTGGTGTGAGAAAGGATGATAAGAGTGGTGTGTGTGTGTGTATTTATGTTTGTCTAAATCTCTCCCTTATGCCCAGTCCTGGCAGGAGTGCAGATGTTTCACAGACTGAGAATCATTGGGAAACAGGGGCTTATGGAAATAAAACACACCCAGAGGAGGAGGAAGACAGTCTTGTCTTGACAAGATGGTGGCAGCATAAATTGGCTCTGTTTCTCTTCCAAGAACAATCCTATCAGCTTTCCAAAGTCCTACTCTGCTCCTGTAAGGTATTTGCATATTATTTTGTATAATAATTGCATTGATGTCATGTGCTCGAATTAAAAGTTACAAGCTCTTGTTCCTTTTACCAAATTATAAATCATTCCACAAATTTATAAGACAGTGTGAAATACATTCATATATATATAAATATTCATCATAAATATGAAATATTATATATATGACTAAGCAGCCTCTCCCCTGAGGATGATTTTGGGTGACTCTTAGTCTCAATCATAAATGATGGCTTTATATTCTTTTATCGTTAATAGAGAGGCTATTTTGTACTTGGTAGACAAACAGCCAAGAAATGAATCACATAGTCTTCTATTTTGGGAGTATGACAATCACTGAAAATTCCTGATTCTGTACAAATAAATAACACAATTCTCAGAAACCTACTTATCTCTCTAGAAGAATAAATTACTAGATGATAGAAACCCAAACACATCTTTTCTTTAAAAATATCCAGAGTGTGTTCAGAATACAATAAGTTATTTAAACAAAATTGTTTCCTGTTACATACATGTCTCATCAGTTAATTTTTTTAATTAAATTTTTATTTTTTATATTAATTACAATTTATTCACTTTGTATCCCAGCTTTAGCCCCTCCTTCTTTCCTTCTCAATTCCACCCTCCCTCTTTTCTTCCCATGTCCCTCTCCAAGTCCACTGATGGGGGGGTCCTCCCCCCTTCCATCTGATCCTACCTTGTCAGGTCTCATCAGAACTGGCTGTATTGTCCTCCTCTGTGGCCTGGTAAGGCTGCTTCTCCATCACAGAGAGATGATCAAAGCCAGCCGCTGAGTTCATGTCAGAGACAGCCCCTTGGAGGAAGCCCTTACTAGGAAGCCCACTTGGAGAATGAGCTGCAAGCATACCTGTATTTGGAAATAACTGTATTAATTATAAAAGGTAAGCAGAATGTGGCTTTCACAAGCTTATTTCATTAGTGGAAAGGGAGTCATACAATAAAACTAAGTTTGAGGTAATATAGACTCTGGAATAAGAATATTGTTTACAATGATGTGAAACAAAAAGGAAGAGACACATTCACTTTAGCCAAATTGTGAAAAGACACACTGAAATGAACCTAAAATGCTGATATATTATAGTGTCCACAGATAACAAAAGGAGAAGGCCCTTCAGATAGTGAGAGAGATAGAATTTAATGGGCAAATACTGGGACAGAGTAAAGCATCAGCATGTTTACTCTAGAGTGTTAGACATGGCTAATTGCCCATTCAATAATGAAATTAAGGAATTTCTAAATTATGAAGTCTAGAAACGACCTTGGAAACTGATTTCTTAGAAATAAAAGTGAAGAATATGGAAAGAAGGGGAACGTAATAGGACCAATGAGGAGTTTACTGTTGCATATCAATTTCACTTTTTTTAAAAGTAATTTTTTTATAACTCTGGCTTTACTCTTTTTATTTTAATGAGAATTAGAATAAGATGAACAGAGGGTCTCCTACCTTTTCTTCACCTGCCATCTGCTGTGTTGCTCTTATCATACATCTTAAAAGCTGCGTCTCAACTTCCCTGGGCATTTCTCCCTACCTCTATTGTTTTTCTCTTTGTTCCTGATGCCTCTCCCAAGCACTCAAAGGCTGGCTGAATATATCAGTGCCCACTTTCAAACTCTGATCTTTCAATTTTCATATGGATGTGCGTTTCATTCAGGATGGCAGTTCAATTTATTATAAGCACAGCTTATATGACAGGATCATATATTCAGGTCTTCTCATTTTAAAAAATATGTGGAAGAATAGAAACTGGTGGCTCAGATAAAAGGATGCCCAATTACGAGGTGGGAGAGGACCAGATGTGTTTGTGTGGAGGCAAAGGATCGGGAATCAGAGTAGATAAGATGACGGTGACTCACCCGTGTGGGACCGCAGTTAGAGCGGGAACATGATAGTGGGACGCATGAGTAGGATCATAAAGCATAAGAACCATAAGGCACTCAGCATTAATCAGTCTCTACAGATCTGGGCTCGGTACCAATAGGAGTGCGATGACAGGGTAGGCCTAAGGCCTGATTGCAAAGTAGGTAAACTGGGCCTCGGTGGCTGCAGAGCAACCTTTTCCGTTCTCACTGTTTCCACATACAGGGAGTGAGCACTCTAGTCAGCCCCATGGACCCACTACCCAGAACCTTTCAAGGTTCTAGCACCACCCTCTCAGTTTTCCACACTCAGGTCACGGTGTCTAGACCTCAGAGCTCTGAGAAACTACTTCAAAAGAGACCAGAATGGAAAAATGCAAATCCAAAGGGAGAACTCCACGGCGGTGCAATTTCAGAGTGCACGGCACGCTGGGTGGAGATATAGCAGGATGAGGGTGTGTAGTCAGAAAGCCTTTTATTTTCTTGTTCTACAAGAAATGTGTAAATTGAAGTCACATAATGCTTGTGACTGCCTACCATAATACTTAAATCAGGCGTAAAGTACATTAGAATGGTCTTGGAAAGTTAATATGTACAAAATTGCACAATTCAATTTCTCCCAAAGCAATGGGTCTACCCATTTCCTGCTAAATTTCAATGTGTTTCTTGCCAATTCTGGGAGTTAACAATTTAAATTAAGATTGTTCTTTGTAGATACTAACTTAATAGACCTAAAAAAATATTAAATCCTATGAATATATTCATATGGTCTCCAATCATTCACTAAAATATTTTTTTAACTTTCTTTTATTTTTGAAATTATATTATAATCACTGCTTTTCTCCCTTGCCTTTCTGCCTTCCAAACCCTCCCAAATACCTTTTCCTACTCTCCTTCAAACTCATAGAATCTTTTCGTTTGTTCAAATCCTAAACTGAATTAGAGACTAGCTCATCTCACGCATGTCCTTTTATGATACTGAAAGAGAGTGCTGAATATACTGATGCTCTGAGAAAAAACTTCTCATCGTATCCATGGATATTTCAGAAAAGAGAAACATCCCCAGAACTACTTTCAAAGAGACAATCAGTAAAACGATTCTCTTTCAAACTGAGGACTGGATTATCTTGGCCTCGAGGGAGGTAGAGCATATCATCACAAATCATGTGGGTTTTTTTTTTAATGTATTTTGTGCTCTTCAGGTATTAAAATCTACCTACTACAACCGTTCATTCATTCAACAAATTATTCATATTTTAAATATTTTGTGTAAATAAAACTAACAGTTATCCGCTTCCATAGAATTCAAACTCCACCTGAAGTGGAAAGGAAACAAAGGTACAAACAAGATCAAGATCAGAAAAGTGTCACAAAGTAATTATACTACAAACAGGTGGCCAGCAAGGGCCACTTGCCAAGGTGAACTTGTTGCTGATACCAGAAAAATATTCTGGGTTCTCTCCACACTAAGATTCAAGGAAAGAGCACTTCAGGCATAAGGTACAAACATTTCAAAGTTTTGCAATGGTGGATAATATCAGCGGATTGAGAGGGGGAGGGGAAAACAGCTGTTGGCATTTCCCTACTGATGTCCTAGGGGGTCAGCAGCAAGGTAGAGAGGAAGAAACAGGGAGGAGCACATACTGTATGCCTTCAAGTCCTGCTGAGAAACTCAGATCTTATTCTGACTCCAAGAAGAAGCTACTGTAAAAGTGCTAAGCACAACACTGAATTGCCCTAATTATGTATTTTAAAAGATGATTGTCGCTGCTACATGAAATGTAGATTTTCTGGTCCAGACCCTTTGTGAATATCATGGATTCAAAACACTAACTTCCTGATACGTGAGGCACTAACCCACTATAGACCTTCCCCCAAATACAGAGAACAAACCAAGACATTTGAGGAAGAACAGAGCAATGCAAGAGACATACAGAACAAGAAAGACATACAGAAAAAAATAGAGAAAGAAAAAGTAGAAAAGAAATGTGAGTAACTTTAGTATCAAATTGGCAAAACATAGAGGGAAAAAGAAGATTCAAGTTCAATTCTATGACCCCTTTAAGGAGGAAATTTTATGTATTTGTGAAAAGGGTAAAAATTTTAATGTAATAATAATAAATGCATATTGAAGTCACTTATTAAATTACTCCAGCTGGAAATAAGCACTTCCTTTGATTTTTAATATAATAAAACTAAATTCAAAGAGATTGATTTGGTGTGTAAAATGATCTCTCTGTAAGATTCCCAGATGATACAAAGATGCTGCTCTTGTTCTCGGTAACTACTAAAAATAGAAGACATATAATTAACCAGAGAATTAATCTTTAGATAATGCTTTCAAGTGAAGCAAAGCATTTATTGAATACTTACCATGAGCAGAACTCAGCATAGCTAAGAATAAAGGTGGCTATATAAAGATGAACGAGGATGTGCCATTGGCAGCAAGCAATTTAAAAGCAAAATAAAAGTAAAGCATATCCTGGAATTATCAAACAAATTATAAAATGTGTCCTTGCCCTTTCTACCCTCAATAACTGGGAGATCTCCTTGAAACCCATCTCTTTGCTTGCCATTGGCATCTGGTAGTCACATTCTCTTCTTCTTTCACATTACAATTCAGCAAAACATGCAGAGGGAGCTACAGGAGTCAGCACATTGTATTTTTCTTATAGTCATACTTTGCCTGGCTCATGCTGTTTTAGGTAGAAAAGCTGCACTGCTAAATTAAAAGGCTATGAACTCGCAGCAAGTGGGTTCTCATGACCAAAATGGTTGGAAGGGGAGTCATTTGCTACGCCATCTTAGCTCTAAATGCACAAAGCTGTATCATTGTACAGGGCATAGCTGCATGCCTTTCTGAAAATGCTTGTGCTAAGATTTCATATTGCAGATAGTTAGTCACTTTTTATTGAAATAATAAACAAAGAGAAACTGAGGTGGTTTGGTAAATGACGGCACTTGTTACCAAGCCCAATATCTTGATTTTGATACCCAGGACGTACATGACAGAAAAAGAAAACTGACTTTTTCAAGTTGTCCTTTGCAATTCGCACATGTGCTACAGCATGCATGGACCTACTCATATACTTTACATGTGTGTGTGTACTCGTGTACACACACGGATAAAAAGAGCATAATTAAAACATAAGATAGAGCTGGATGTGGTGACATACATCTTTAATCTCTGCACTTGGGAGACAGAGGCAGACAAATATCTACATACATGGTTACCCTGGCTACATGGTGACTTCCATGTCACCCAGGACCTGCCTAATACCAACAAACAAAAATGAGAAGCAAAGATTTTCATATCAGGCGTGTTGCTGATGTCTGCTGCCATCAGTACAGAAGCACTGTGAAAGAATCTAACAGTGTTTCAGCCACGTTGGGGTGTTTTAAGGGTTGGACTGGAGAAGAAAGACATGGTTGTGTTATTCAGTGACTAAAACTACTTCCTCTATTAACTTATGATTATGGGTGTTAAGTGGCAATCAACTGTTCTCATTTTGAATGGAAATTTTGCATTGTGTCAAACCAAGCGTTATGTTTATGTTGGCAGAATTTGTAGCAAAGACTGGTAAAAATGTTAGAGGTGTGGGATTTTTACATATGAGAGCAATTGAGGGAAAAATTTAGACTCTTAGTGAAGAAATTGTCTCCCTGGGGTTCTGAGGACAGCTGACTTCTCTGAGAGTTCAGATGAGTACCTACAGGCTGGATCTGGCCCTCATCGTGATAAAAATAGCATGTTCCCACACTGATGATGATAGACACCTGTTATTTGGATAATTTCTCTCAACATAAGAAAAAAAAGTAAAATCCAAAATCTTCATCACCAGCAAGCACTTCCCTCCTCACAGCTGCTTCCTTCCCATACTAATCACCATGAGCAAACACCCACTGCAGATTTGACCGGGAATGCAAATGGAAATAAAATTCTTCACTTGAGCCTCTGAATCTGATAACTATCTGGTGATGATGCTGAGGGAAACTGACAATGTTTTAAAATCAAAATGAAATAGAAATAGAAGGAAAGATATCATTATATTACAAATTAGTATCACATTTCTATATTGTTGCTTTTTATTTTGCTTTGTTTCTTTTCTTTTCTTTTTTTTCTTTAGGCTGAAATATACTATTTAGGCCAGGATGGCATTGAACTCACAGAGACCGAGTTGCCTCTGCTTCCTGGAGTGCTGGAATTAAAGGAATGTGCCACCAGGCTTGCTTAGAATTACACATTGCAAACTATATAGAATACAGTTACTGTGTCCATCTTTTAGATGTGACACTATTTCATTGACATAATATTTAGTTCTATCACAAAAAGAAAGCATTTTACCTTCTTGTAGGATCAGGATAGACTTTATGGAAAGTGATGGCAATTATTGTGGGTCTTAATAACTTATTTGTGTAAGAAAAAAATAAAAGTTAGTTTATTGGGCAAACTGACTTTTTCATACTATTGATAAGTCAAATACTTTCTGTTTTGGCAACACTCTCAACCATGCCTGTGAACTGGATTCTAGACACAATTACTCATTGCTGCCGCAGAACTGGTCCTGTTCTGACAATGCATCACCAATCTGCCAGCTACAGTTGCTGGAATCACCTAGACCAAAGCCTTGTGGCTACCCAAGTGACCTCGGGTTAAGTTAGGTCCTTAGTACCCCTCTGTATTTCACTGTATATGTATAAGAACTAAAAGTGTTGCAATTTCTCAAAGTTCAAATATTAGCTGTTCTTTAGAACTAAATACTGATGTTGTCCTGTCTTGTGATAGTCACCAGCGTATGCAGAACCTGGTGTCTAGAAATAGAAACTGGGAGAACGTAATTGCTTTGATGTGTTTTACTTAGTATGAGATATACTGACCCCTCATAAAGATAACTTACAAACTAGAAGATCTACAACTACAGAAGAGTGTAGTCATCGTGACCTTCTTCTGTTGTTGGGGCACGTTGACTTTCAAGCACCTTTTGTTTTTTAATCTTAATGATAAAATTATTAGACAATTCTAATATCCTTACATGTTGTTTTTATTATTCCTGCCTAAATTCTTCCAGCATTAAGTGGGGTTTGTTTACTGAAATTTCTAAATGCTTTTGACTCAAGTAACTTATCATGGTTGCAGCTGATAAGAGCCTGGGTGCTCGCTTACCTATACCACACTTCAAAAATGCTGAAGAGAATAAAGATCTATGTTCCCAACAAGGTCAAGCAATACTAAGTGAACTACTCACTGGCCATCTTTCTCAACATATCCCAAACATTAACATCTTCAAAATATTTGTAGAAATTAGATATTTTTCACATAGTCATATCATACATGGGAACAAAAATAAGTTTATTTTGATTTTGATTGAAGCTGCATAAATGTGTAATGAAGGAAACAATAATAAATGAGTCTGGTAAGTTGTTATAATGAATAATTAGCTGTTTTAATGATAATTGCTTTTGAAACTGATGAAGTTAATAATTTAAAGAGATTTCTCCAGGAATTCCCACTCTTAACTCCTCTCTAATCTGCTTCCCATGAAACTATATTTTAACAAAAAAACAAAAAACAAAAAACTCAGAGCTGATTATAAACTTCATTATGCATGCAGTCCTTTATAGGTTCTCATTTGTCTGAGACAAACCCAAACTGCTTATCAGAGACTGGAGCATAGTGTCCTAACTCTACCTACCTCTGCAGCTTTATTTTTCATCTTGCTTCCCACTTTCTTCTTCCCACTCATCAACCACTCCCAACCTCAAACCACACAGAGATGGGTGACAGGCAGCTGCTCTGAAATGCCAGGACACTGTGCCACCTTGCCTCTGCATCCACGACTTGTGCCAGAAAAGCTCTTCTCATCTTTGTGTGCCTAGCAAACACCTACTTAAGTTACAGAATTGGATTAAAGTATTGCCTTTTGTAGGGAGAGCTTCCAAATCCCTCCTACTGGTGACTGCTCCAGTGAAATCATACCTAACTTTTTAAAAGATTTTTTTTGTTTTTATTAATTACAGTTTATTCACTTTGTATCCCAGCTGTAGCCCCCTCCACAAGCCTTTCCCAATCCCACTCTCCCTCCCTCTTCTTCTCCTATGTCCCTCCCCCAGTCCAATGATAGGGGAGGTCCTCCTCCCCTTCCATCTAACCCTAGTCTATCAGGTCTCGCCAGGACTGGCTTCTCTGTCTTCCTCTGTAGATTGGTAAGGCTGCTTTCCCCTCAGGTGGATGTGATCAAAGAGCCAGCCCATGAGATCATGTCAGAGATGGTCCCAGTTCCTATTATTGGGGAACCCTCTTGGACACTGAGCTGCCATGGGCTACTTCTGTACAAGGGTTCCATGTTATCTCCATGAATGGTCCTTTTTTGGAGTATCAGTCTCAGAAAATACCTCTGTGCCCAGATTTTTGGTTCTGTTGCTCTTCTTCTAGAGCTCCTGTCCCCTCTAGGTCTTTCTATCTCCCCTTCTATCATAAGATTCCCTTCACTCTGCCCAAAGTCTATCACAGAGGGCCTCTGAAAGACTCTACCTAGCACAGTACAAAACATATTCAACTTTTTAAGGTGGTCCTATCATAGTACATTTAGCATAAGACTCACATTCTTATGATTATACCCTATTTTATACCTATAGTTTCTTCTATAGCATTTCCACCATTGCAATGGACAGGAAATAAAAATATGTGACCTTTCCCAGTACTTCCCAGTATGCCCTGACATTCTGTGTTTGTGGATCAAGAAGAAACTATAAACAGAAATGGAAGAAGAGAGCAAAACTGGAAAATCCCAACTCTACTAAATCTTTGTCCTTTGTAACAATGTCAAGGCACCAAAGCTGCCACTATTTTCAGCTGTTTGCAACAGTCTATCTCTGATCTCCCTACTTCATTCATGTTCATGTGTATGTGTGTGTGTATGTGTGTGTTGGGAGTTGTACAACAATTTTGTAATTCTCCTTGCCACACTAGCCTGCTGCTCCAAGCTCAGTATTCAGTGTGTTTCTCCTAGTTCAATACTGAGCAGCCACACTATTCATGCCTATTTTCCACTCACATCAAGAATTCCTGCTCCAGGGTATTTCTCCTTAAGGTGCTAGGAAAAGCCTTCTACAAATTGTCTCACAGTTATTTTCTTCATTTCCTTCAGGGACAAGCTCAAAAACATATTACCTTACTTTTCTGGTTTATATAGTCCAATTTATCCCAGATATATAATCCTTTAAATGGAATGTATTACTCTCTAAGGTTGTCTTTCAGTTGTTTAATTGTTCATTACCTGTGCCTCCCACGGGGAAAATAAGGAATTCTAGCTTTTTCATGTTTCAAACCAAAACTTTTTGTTTGTTTGTTTGTTTGTTTGTTTGTTTGTTTGTTTTTCTCTCCTATATTACATCCTGACCACAATTTACCCTCCCTCCACTCTTCCTAGCACTCCCTTCCCCATGTGCCCTCTCCTCTAGATCCACTACTCTTCAGTTTCCCTTAAGAAAATATCGGGCCTTCAGGAATATAAACCAAAAATGGCATAACGAATTACAGTAAGACTAGGCAACCAGTAAGATGAAAAGGTCCCAAGAGCAGTCAAAAGCATCAGAGATAAGCCAAGCTACGATTAATACATATTTGCAGACTTTTAGAGAGAAAAATACCAAAAATATGATCCAGTCCTTGTTTACATTTCCTTAGTTCCCCCACTCTCCTTTTCCCTAGAGAACGTTCACCAAATATTTCTCTTGAGTCTTATTATTCCACAAAAATGGCAGTGTCCCTATTTGACCAATGCTAAAATCCATGTTTTCTCCTCTGATTCCCAGGAATTCATCACTTTAAGTATACTATGGAAAATGCCTAACAGACCATGAATTACCTGATGGGAGTCTTTGGAAAAAATATCAAAGGGCAGAAGAACTTGGTCACAATATCTTCTCCTAGGTCTTACCTATTTTGAACTTTATCTGCTAGTCCCTAGGTCCTTTCAAACCCACAGCTCTAAAAGGCAGATCCTCCCCTCCAAACCTCCCTGGACTAAGAGGGAAAATTGCCTCCAAATGTTCCTACTCTCCTCTGTAACCCTTCCAGATCATTGGCAATAGCCTTAAACTACCAGAGTTGGGTTTTATCTTCTAACATGACTTTGAATAAGACATTCAGATTAGAATGAATGAAAAGTATTGACACTGTTTTTTTTTACTCAGAACACTCCAGGGAAAATCCCTGAGACCTGCTCTATCATCAGATGCAGCAAAATTAATTTCCAAATCCTCTTGTGTTTTCTGAGGCTAAAGAGCTGCACCAGTCACCAAACACAGCAAACACTAATTATGAGTATGTGCTAATCTGACACTTACACATTTTATTTTTATTTAATTTTAGTTAACATATATTTTAATGTAAACTATCTTTATTCTACCTGAGAAGTATCAGGGAGAATACTTCATGGAGAGGGACTTAAATCCCATCAGGTATTGGTTGGATAGTTGACAAGCTTTGCATTATTCTACAAATGCAACTTGCAGGCAGGTCATCCTTATGGATGCAGTTGGGCCTGTATTTACCTTTCTTCTTTGGTAACATGCAATGCCCCTTCCTGTGTCTATCTCCGCATCTGTATGTGCTTCTTGAACTTTCTCTTTAGTTCTTTTTCTTCTGTTTGGCTTGTTCTATTCTGATTTTTCTGTTTTCTGTTTTATCTTATTTTATTATTTAGCTATCTGTTTATGTTCTAATGAGAGACAGAAAGGGTGTGGATCCGGACAGGGGGCAGGAAGGTGGGAGGATCTCAAACAAGTTGGGGGAAAAGAAACCATAATCACCATATATTGCATGAAAAAATACTATTTTAATAAAAGAAAACTAGAAAAGACATATTTAGTTACTGACAGATTTTAAATATTGGACATAGGAGTATATGAATCTACACTTTCTTTTCTGTTTTTTAAACAGAACCTGCTATGGTGTTGGCAAGTCTTGAATTCATGATGTTTCTGTCTCAGCTCCAGAGTGCCAAGATTGTAGGCATGCACCACTAAGCCGGAATTAAATCATCCCTGATTAACTGACTAGCACATTTTTTGGAATCTAAACATTCCAAAATTTAGTGGCCACATTTTGAAGAATTATAAATATAAAGAACACAGTTTAATATATGACAACTGATTTTTAATTTTTTTCTTCTTATTATTATATACTACAATTTATTCACTTTGTATCCCAGCTGAAGCCCCTCCCTCATTTCTTCCTAGTTCCGCCCTCCCTCACTCCTCCCACCATGTCCTTCCCTTAGTTTACAGAAGGGAAGGACCTCCTTCCCTTCTATCTGACTCTAGCCTATCAGGTCTCATCAGGACTGCCTGGATCCTCTTTCTCTATGTCCTAGTTAGTCCACCTTACTAGGGAGAGGTGATCAAAGAGCCAGCTACTGAGTCCATGTCAGAGATAGCCTCTGCTCCCCTTACTAGGAAACCCACATGGAGACTGAGCTGCCCATGGACTACATTTGAGTAGGGCGTCTAAAAATCTATAATTCTAATGAAGCTAAACAACAAGAAGGCTTAATCCTCATTCAGTAGGGCAAAGAGAATAGACATCAGAAGTAGAAGACAGGGAACAGGATAGGAGCCTTCCACAGGGGGCCTCTGAAAGACTCTACCCATCAAGGTATCTCACTGAGACTCATTGCCAAACTTTGGGCAGACTGCAGGGAATCTTATGGAAGTAGGGGGAGATAGAAAGACCTGGAGGGGACTGGAACTCCACAAGGAGACCAAAAGGGCCAAAAAGTCTGGGATCAGGGATCCTTCAGAGACTGATGAATCAACGAAGGACTATGCATGGATAAATTAATTTATAAATCAATTAAATGGATTTTTCATTTGTATAACAATCCATATCTCTTATGCACATCTGTTCTGATATAAAAAAAGGCAGTGATGTTCTCTAGTCTTTCCCCAAAGCAACAATTTCTCCTACCAGTTGAATGTCTTCATTTGCACTTATGCATGGCAAAATTTTTTCTGTTCAGAAAGACATGTCTTCTCCTTTGTTTTAGCCATTGCTTTGCTTCTCTTACTGATGGTCAATTCCTAAGAAATGATGCTAAGCCCTGATTTCACTACTCTTCTTAAAAATGAACTTACTGTCCCTGCTTCAAAATATACCAAGAACCTGACCTCTTTTCACTGTCTCTACTATTACATTGGCCCATGCTTTTATTATCTCTTACATGGACTATTGCAAAAGCTTTGTAACTGCTACTTCCATTTATTTGTTCCTGACCACCCTCTTGTAGTCTAAAGGAGTCAGATCAAGGGTGATAAGAAGGTAATACTATACTGCCTGTGCTCTTCTCAAGAAAATTCAGTAACTACCATGTCATCTGAAGCACATACCAAAGACTTAACAATGCCCTTCAGGATCATGTCATAATGATATTTATCATGGCCCATTCGTATTTGCTTCTCAGTTATTTCTAAATACAACATCATGCTCCTGTCATAGGCCCTTATGCTAGATTTTCCTACAGCCTAGACCAGTTTTTCTCCACGTGTGTACATATTTATTATATCTTTAAACCTGCTCAAACTTCACATATCCTTTAAATATAGACCTGGATATAACTCCTTAAGTTAAATTGTGAACCTCAGATCTTATCCTACCCATTATATTGTTTTCTCTTATCTTCTGACACTTTTATACATTTTTAAAATGTTATTGTTTATTTTTCTGGTATGTGGTTTCCACTTGTCTCGGAAAGGAATATGAATAATATTTTCACATTTTGTAAATGATACCAGAGTTCAGCATCTTTATTCATTTGTAACAGTACATGTGTGAACAGTGCAAGGAATTAAACCCAAGGAGTTAGCTATGATAAGAAAGTTCTCTACCACTGATTTAGATTCTCAGACCTTAATTTATAAATCTTAATAGGTCCTTTTTTTCAACACAACAAGAGTTTAAGTTCTAGTTTATAAAAAATACACATTTTAGATGCATGCTACTTGCCAAGGATATGGGTCTTTTATCAAGCCATAGGTGCATTTGATATTCACAGCAGCCAGACACTGCATCATGAAGCTGGTGACAGTAAGAAGTGATATGTTAAGGAACTTAAGCCCAACAAGTGACAAGTGACAGCTTATGGCAGGGGCACTGAAGACGCCTGGGACTGCCATTGCAGAATGGATCTCACAGCTGCCTGTGATTTACACTAAAGTAATGAAATAAAACATCAGGACACCCCACTCAAAGAATCTAGGGTTCATCCATTCCAATCCCCCACCCCCAACTATTCAATGGGAGAGCTGGAACTTAGGGTATTGTATTACGGTTTCCTTTTATGTGCACATAAATTCCAGCTATTGTTAAATGGCAAGATGCTCTCTGTTGTCTCGGAATTGTTGTCAGGAAATCATAGCGAGCACACTCACTCCTGAAAAGTACCATGCTATGTCTGTAGGCAAGGAAGACTCCTTAGGTGTATTACACTTTGAACTTAGTTGATGCGCACTGTGAGTAGTATTTTTGCACCTCGCCACCAGCTGTAAAATAATCCTGTGGGAACAAGTATGTGCAGCTTTATTCTTTACAGTAAGTATCACTTGGTGTCAGATGCATGAGCACGAATGGATACAACCCTCATCATACCTCTGCTTCCCCTACAGTGGAATTACATCATAGGGATGGCACAGGTGCTAGAGCTGAAGAAAGTGTAGCACTTTTGGTGGCTGACAAACAAAAAGGAAAGAAGCTACATGAGTTACTACCAAGGTGTCATCATTTTCACAATAATACACAACATTTCCATACTTAGAGAAAAGTCAATGAGATAAATGATAAGTTTCTACTTCATTTGGTACATAATCCTGAATAGGTATTTTACCTATTCCCTGCTCTTCCAGGTTTCATATGCGAGGCAAAGCTCTTCTAGTGTCTTTTTGCCCTAATGTCTAAGACCTATGAATATGTTACGTCACCTGGCTTGAGAAGATTTTGCAGAGGAGACTGGTTTGAAAGACAATGAGAAAGAAGATGATGAATAGCTAAAAGTGGGGAGTTTTCAGCTAAAGTCACAGAGAACGATGCAACCATGAAAAGGTTGTTAAATATTTAAGAGTTGAAAAGGTCCCTGTTGATTGTTGAAAATGTTGAATATGATGTTCAGGTCAGTGAATCTCACTCTCTTCTAGAAGGTGGCAAAGGGAAGAAAACTGATTTCCTGGAAGCCATCACAAAGAAGAAACACAACCCTACCAATTTCTGGTATAAGATGAAGATGAAGATGATGATGATGATGATGATGATGATGATGATGATGATGATGATGTGTGTGTGTGTGTGTGTGTGTGTGTGTGTGTGTGTGTTCCTAAGACATTAACTTTAACTTTGTGGTCATTTGTTCTCTCATGAAGAAAACTTACAATCTATTCATTGAGAAGAATTTTGCAACTACAATTTGAGATTATCCTGCTTTGTAGCATCAAGGTAACCAATATAGAAAACAACCTATAATTACCCAAAACACGTAGGTAGTTCTCATGGATATTGATGGTGCTATACCTATGTGCATTTTTTTTTACATTGGCACACACATTCTCACACACCCAAATACTCATGGTACAGTGCATGCACATGTGGAGGTCAACCATAACTGTTGCTCAGAAAAAGTACACTCCTTAAAAAATTTTATTCTCAGACTTTAGGAAACAGATTTCCTGAGAGTGGGGCTAATAATAGAAAATAAGCAGTGAATTTTTAATTTAAAATGCATCCTCAACCAGACTTGACTTAATAAAGCTCTACTTAGAAAATTCATAGAACAAGAAAGGTTTAATTACACACAAAATAAGTTAGAAATTTCATGCTTTAAGGTATATATTAGGTCCATAGTATTTTGTGATATAAAACTCTAAAATAATACAACTATAAAATACAAATACATGTGTCGTCACTTGAGTTTTTGATCTTGGCCATTCTGATGGGCGTAAGGTGAAATCTCAGGGTCGTTTTGATTTGCATTTCCTTAATGGCTAATGAGGTTGAGCATTTCTTTAAGTGTTTCTCTGCCATTCGATGTTCCTCTTTAGAGAATTCTCTGTTTAGCTCTGTTCTCCATTTTTTAATGGGATTACTTGGTTTGTTGCTTTTCAGCTTCTTTAGTTCTTTGTATATAGTGGATATGAGTCTTCTGTCAGATAAAGAGTTGGTGAAGATTCTTTCCCAATCTGTAGGCAGTCGCTTTGTTTTGATGACGGTGTCCTTTGCTTTACAGAAGCATTTCAGTTTCATGAGGTCCCATTTATTGATTGTTGCTCTTAGAGCCTGTGCTGTTGGTGTTCTGTTCAGGAAGTTTTCTCCTGTACCAATGAGTTCTAGTGTATTCCCCACTTTTTTTTCCAACTGATTTACAGTATCTGGTTTTATGTTGAGGTCTTTGATCCATTTTGACTTTAGTTTTGTGCAGGGTGATAAATATAGATCTATTTTCATTTTTCTGCATGTAGACATCCAGTTGGTCCAGCACCATTTGTTGAGATGCTGTCTTTTTTCCATTGAATGGATTTGGCTTCTTTGTCAAATACCGAGTATTCATAGGTGTGTGGGTTTATTTCTGGGTCTTCTATGTGGTTCCATTGATCCTCGTTTCTGTTTTTATGCCATTACCATGCAGTTTTTATTACTGTTGCCCTGTAGTACAGCTTGAGATCGGGGATGGAGATACCTCCAGATGATCTGTTGTTGTACAGGATCGTTTTGGAGATTCTGGGTTTTTTGTTTCTCCATATGAAGCTGAGAATCTTTTTTTCAAGGTCTGTAAAGAATTGAGTTGGTATTTTGATGGGAATTGCATTGAATCTGTAGATTGCTTTTGGCAGGATGGCCATTTTCACAATGTTAATCCTACCAATCCATGAGCACGGGAGATCTTTCCATCTTCTGAGATCTTCTTCGATTTCTTTCTTCAGAGACTTGAAGTTTTTCTCAAACAGGTCTTTCACTTGCTTGGTTAGTCACACCAAGGTACGTTATGTTATTAGTGGCTACTGTGAAGGGTGTTGTTTCCTTAATTTCTTTCTCAGCCTTTTTGTCTTTGGTATACAGGAGGGCTTCTGATTTTTTTGAGTTGATTTTGTATCCTGCCACTTTGCTGAAGGTGTTTATCAGCTGGAGGAGTTCTCTGGTTGAATTTTTGGGATTGCTCATATATACTATCATATCATCTGCAATAGTGACACTTTGACCTCTTTCTTTCCGATTTGTATCCCCTTGATCTCCTTCAGTTGTCTTATTGCTCTGGCTAGGACTTCAAGTACTATGTTGAAGAGGTATAGAGAGAGTAGGCAGCCTTGTCTTGTCCCTGATTTCAGTGGGATTGATTTAAGTTTCTCTCCATTAAGTTTGATGTTGGCTATAGACAACACATGCTGGAGAGGTTGTGGAGAAAGGGGAACCCTCCTCTATTGCTGGTGGGAATGTAAACTGGTACAACCACTTTGGAAGTCAATCTGGCGCTTTCTCAGACAACTAGGTGTAGTGCTACCTCAAGACCCAGCTATACCACTGCTAGGTATATACCCAAAATTTGCTCAAGTACCTACCAAGGACATTTGCTCAACCATGTTTGTAGCAGCTTTATTTGTAATAGCCAGAACCTGGAAACAACCCAGATGTCCATCAATGGAGGAATGGGTACAGAAATTGTGGTATTTTTACACAATGGAATACTACTCAGCAATCAAAAAGGAGGAAATCATGAAATTTGCAGGCAAATGGTGGAATCTAGAAAAGATCATTCTGAGTGAAGTATCCCAGAAGGAGAAAGACAAACTTGGTATATACTCGCTTATATAGACCTACAAGATATGATAAACATAATGAAATCTACACACCTAAAGAAGATAATCAAGAAAGTGGACACGGGCGAAGATGATCAATCCTCATTTAGAAAGTCAAATGGGATGTGCATTGAACGTATGACAGGAGTCTACCACAAAAGGCATCTGAAAGACTCTACCTAGCAGTGTTTCAAAGCAGACACTAAGACTCATAACTAAACCCTCGGCAGAGTGCAGGGAATCATATGAAAGAAGGGGAGTTAGTATGATATGGAAAGGATAGGAGCTCTACAAGGACCAAATATATCCGGGCACATGGTCTTTTCTGAGACTGACACTCAACCAAGGACCATCTATGTATATAACCTAGAACTTCTGCTTGAATGTGGCCCGTGGTAGCTCAGTAACCAAGTAGTTTTCCAAAATAAGGGGAACAAGGACTATTTCTAACAGGATCTCAAGGGCAGGCTCTTTGATCCCCCCCCTCCAGGGGGCCACAAAGGAGGACTTTTCAGCCAGCCCTGAAGATACCTGATAAAACAGGGTCAAATGAAAGGGGAGGAGGTCCTCCCCTATCAGTGGACTTGGAAAGGGGCAGGGAGGAGACCAGGGAGGGAGTGTGGGGTTGGGGAGGGAATGAGGGAGTGGGATACAGCCGGGACACAGAGTTAACAAAATGTAACTAAAAAGAAAAATAAAATTAAAACAACAACAACAACAAAAACAAACAAACAAACAAAAATACAAATACATATGCTGGTAGAATATAACCAATGATCACTCCATTATTTCTTACACAGAAGAAATGAGAAAGTTGTATTTGCTAATACATTAGCAAAGTTCTTTGGATTTTAAAAACAGAAATGTTCCAATTTGCTCGGATTATACAGTTCACTGTAGCAGAAAAGATGAAGTAAACAAAACCATGGCTGATTGATTTTATGTTGTGTGAGTATGTGTTTGTGTGGAGGTATGTAGGCAGAGAACAGCCTCAAATTTTATTCTCCAGGTATTGTTTACCTTTTCTTTTTTTTTAAGTCAGGCTCTTTAATTTGACCTGGAATTCACAATGTGAACTACAGGACTGCCCAGCAAGACTTAGGTATCCACCAACCTACAACTCCCCAAATTGAGCTGTCTCCCAAAACTTCTTTTGGTTTATAACAAGAAAAAAAAATATTTTTCTAATTGAACAAGTTGTGTTAGAAATACTTAGTGAATGAAAATAAGAAGCATATCCACTATGCATTTGGGTGTGAGGAAAGTACCCAAATATGGCAGCTCACATCCGCCTATAACTTCAGCTCCAGTAGATTCAAAGCCCCCCCCCCTTTTTTTTCTTTTCACCTTCACAGGCATCTGTACACATGTACATCAAGCAAACATAAACACACACACAATATACAAATTAAATAAAATAAATAAAATTTAAATTTCACTTAGACAAATATATTGAACCCTGGACAAAAACATTATAATAGTAAAGAACTGAGTATTAATTATGGGCCATATTCCATGTATCAACCACTCCATAGAATAATCAATTCACAATAATTCTTTTTTTAACACATTATTTTATTTATTGAGAACTTCATAGTTGTATAATGTATTTGATCATATTTATTCTTCACTCTATACTGCCTCCAGTATCACCCAGATCAAACCCCTACCAATTACATCTGTTATTTAATGGTGATATTGTTTTTTTTTAATTTTATTGAAAATAAATTTTCCTCATACAATATAACCTAATTATAGTTTCCTCTTCCTCTACTCCATCCAGTTGCTCCCCCTATTTCCCATTCCCTTTGTCTCTCATTAGAAAAGAACAAGATTCTAAGGGATAACAACCAAATACGAGAAAATAAAAAGTAATATCATGAAGCAAAAACTGTCACACTGAAGTTGGACACAGCAACCCAACAGAAGAAAAAGAATCCTAAGGACAGGCAAAATATTCAGAGACCCATTCATTCTCAGGAGTCCCATAAAATACTCAGACAACAGCTACTAATGTATATACAGAGAACTGGTGTGGATCCATGTAGGTTTTGGGCTCATTGCTTTAGTCTCTGTGAGCTCATATGAGCCTTGCTTAGTTGCTTAGTTGATTCAGAGGTCCATATAGTCCTGTTGTCCTCCATTCCTTCTGGCTCTTAAAATTGTTCCACCACCACTTCTGCAATATTTTAAGCTCTGAGGGAAGGGATTTTATGAAACCTCCAGTTTGGACTCCCTCTTCACATAATGTCTGCCTGTGGGTCTCTTCATCTGTTCCCATCTGCAGCTAGAGGAAGACTGAAAATGAATGGATAAGACACAAACCATGTTAGTCTTCCTAGGTCTGAGTTGCCTTAGAATTACCTTTTTTTTTCTAAGTGCCTGCAAATTTCATGCTGTCATTTTTTTAACAACTGAGTAATACTCCATTGTGTAAATGTACCACATTTTTAAATATGTTATTCTGTTGAGGGACATCTAGGTAGTTTCCAGTTACTGGCTATTATGAACAAAGCTGCAATGAGCATAGTTGAGTAAGTGTCATGGTAGGATGAGCATCCTTTGGGTATATGTCCAGGAGTGAAATATCTGGGTTTTGAGGTAGATGGATTCCCAATTATCTAATGAACTGCCATACTGAGTTCCAAAGTGGATGTACAAGTTTGTACTTGCACCAGCAATGATGGAGTGTTCCCTTTGTTACACATCATCCCCAATATGACATATCATTTGTGTTATTGATCTTAGCTATTCTGACAGGTATAAGATGGAGTATCAAAATAATTTTATTTGTAGTTCCCTGATGGCTAAGAGTGCTGAAATTTCCATAAGCGTTTCTCAGCTAATTGAGAGTCTGCTATTGAGAATTCTCTGTTTATATCTGCACCCTTACTACATGTTTATTCTTTTGTTGTGTTAATATATTTTATTATTATTATTATTATTTACAATTTATTCAATTTACATCCTGGCTCTGGCCCTCTTCCTCATCCACATTGATTCTTTTTTTTTTCTTACCTCTGTTATTTATTTATTTTACACTTTTTTATTATTTTTTATATTAATTACAGTTTATTTACTTTGTATCCCAGCTGTAGCCCCCTCCCTCATTCTTTCCCAATCCCACCCTCCCTCTCTCATCTCCTTCCTGCCCTTCTCTAAATCCACTGATAGGGGAGGTTCTCCTCTCCTTCCATCTGATCCTAGAGTATCAGATCTCTTCAGGGCTGGCTACAATGTCCTCTTCTGTGGCCTAGCAAGGCTGCTCCTCCCTGGGGGGTGGGGGGGAGGTCAAAGAGCCAGCCACTGAGTTCATGTCTAAGACAGTCCCTATTCCCCTAACTAGGGATCCCACTTGGATACTGAGCTGCGATGGGCTATATCTGGGCAGGGGTTCTAGGTTATATCCATATGTGATCATTGGTTGGGGAAATAGTCTCAGAAAAGACCCCTGGGCCCAGATATATTTGGTCCTTGTGGAGCTCCTGTCCTCTCCAGGTCATGCTAACTCCCCCTTCTTTCATATGATTCCCTGCACTCTGCCCAAGGTTTGGTTATGAGTTGCAGCATCTGTTTTGATACACTGCTGGGTAGAGTCTTTCACAGGCCCTCTGTGGTAGGCTCCTGTCCTTTTTCCTGTTTTTTTTCCTTCTTCCAATGTCCATCCCACTTGTCTTTCTAAGTGAGGATTGATCATCTTACCCTGGGTCCTCTTTCTTGTTTATCTTCTTTAGGTGTACAGATTTCAGTATGTTTAGTATCCAAGTGGGTTCCATTCTAATAGAAACAGGGACTGTCTCTGACATGAACTGATTGGCTGCTCTTTAATTACCTCCCTCTGAGGGGGAAGCAGCATTACCAGGCCACAGAAGAAGACAATGCAGCCACTCCTGATTAGATCTAATTGACTAGGATCAGAAGAAAGGAAAAGAAGACCTCCCTTATCAGTGGACTTGGGGAGGGCCATGCATGCAGAGGGTGGAGGAAGGGAGGAATTGGGATGGGAGGAGGGAGGGAACCACAGGGGAGATACAAAGTGAATAAAGTGTAATTAATAAAGAATTAAAAAAAAAAACAAGGAAATTATGAACTTTGCAGGCAAATAGTGGGACCTAGAAAAAAATCATCCTGAGTGAGGTATTCCAGAAGCAGAAAGACACACATGGTATATACTCACTTATAAGTGGGTACTAGACCACATTGATTCTTAAAGCAACATTTTTTTTTCAAACATCAGGCTGTACCTTGTGTTTTGTTTAATCAAAAATACTTATTAAATTTTTTTCTTTTTTTCTCTTTATGTTTCAATGCTTTACTTAAATTAAAAATATAGGATGGATTTTAGTGGTGGTAGAAAGCAGCCACGTTCACAGACCGCAGAGTTCTCAAAAGCCATATTCTCTCCCTGCCCAATATATCTTGTCCAATGTTATCATCATCCACTCCAAACTATATTTGATGTATTTGATTTCCATGTCCCATTGGAATTAGTTTATCAGATACCTAGACCAAAGCACCTGCTTCAGTGTTCCTCAGGCTGCATCTCTATCAACAGCTAAACGTTTCACATCTGCTAAGACAAGTGCAGGCTTCTTGGTATTCTTTGACTCTTATGGAGCAAGCCATTCTCTCTTCCCTACTTTGCTCCTCCTCTGATTCAATGATATCAGTGTCATCAACTCTTACTGTTGTCTATAGCTTCACTTCCTGTGTTGTTTGTTACATTGGTAGGGTTCAACTTCTTTGGCTCTTGGCAAATTGCTTTTTCTTTTCTTTTCAGTGTAATTGTGCCAGCACCAGCAGGCACTCGTCCAGAGAATGCTTCAAACACTTCCAGAGTTTTCCTCCATGGAACTCTTTTCCGTAGCAGAAACTTTAAGCACTTGGAGTTCAGCTGGATTTTTTGAAATTTTTTCAATATTTATGGCATAAATTTATTTATTAGAAATTTGTGGTTTGTCGAGGTTGTGGTTGTTGTTTGCCCTGCAGATTGAACCCAAGGTCTTGAGGTTGCAAGTATTCTATCATTAATCTGTATTCCAAATGGAATAATTGGTTATTTTAATGCTGTAAAATAGAAAAGGTTTCAAAATGTAACATGCAAGACAAGTGTTAACAGCATTGCTTGGTGACATATTTCTGTGTGTGTGAGAGAGAGAAAGATGTGTGTGTGTGTGTTGTATAATTGTAAATGTATATACATACATGATCAAAACATAGAAAGTATTTTTGTAAGTTTTGTGCTGTAAACCATTGTAAAAAATTAAAAGCTGAGGTAATTAAACTTCTCATTTCAATAGACTAGTTGAATATGGCTTTTCCTTACTCAAGTCTTGACTCTGATCTTTTCCTTTGTGAAGTTTTACAATCCTCACTTCTCTGTCTGGCAGTTTTCTCCTCCATACCACACACACACACACACACACACACACACACACACACACACACAAAAAAAAAAACCAAACAAAAAAAAACATTGGAGTAGTGCCCTCTGAATTTTCATAGATACCTAAACTTCTTTTATAGTGTTGTATTTTTGTATTCAGTGATATGACTAGCATACATATGTATATATATATATGCGAGTATGCTTGTGGTGACAACAGTGTGAACAATAGAACAAGAAAGCCCTGAAGTGCCTAGAAACCTTCCCACTGTGATTCAAATTAAGGTAATTAGAGAAGAAATAAACATCAGAGGTGCATAAGGTGACAGTAAATAAATTCAATATCAGTGTTAGGGAGAAAATAACACAGACAGATATAATTACCAACTTATGATAATTTGGTAAGAATTGTTAAAAATTGTATTACCTTTTGTATGTGTGTGTCTGTGTGTGTCTGTATTTGTGTGCATGTGACTTCAAATTCACAGACACAAAGCTCTTCCTAACATGCCTACCACGTGGGTGGGTTTCATGGACGGAAGCTTCACCTGCTGAGCTGCCTCACCAGCCCTGAGTTAGGAGAGTTTGGACTTTATTGTGCGAGTGATGCCCATTCACCAGAAGCCACACTTTCAAGTCTCTTCCCTAATGAGCCTTCTTCTCCATAAATCCCTCTTTTCATGTTATTCCCATGATGCTCTTCCTTGCCATGGGCTTAGAAATGCAAAGTCAAGTGATCATGAATTGGAACCTCTCAAGCTGTGAGTGAAGTATATGTTTCTTCCTCTAAGTTCTTTCTGTAGGAGGAACGCTACCACAGCTTCCCAAGAAATAAAAACATATGTATATAAAATTCACACGTTATTATAAGTTATGTCGTGTTAGATCTTTTTACACAGCTGTAACTAATTATACTCAAGATAGAATAAAATAAGTAAGGGATGGTGTTTAAAAGGAATATTGAGTGCATTTTTGACTTAATGATATTTTCTATGATTTTATTCAAACATAACCTCAAAGTACATCAAGAAGCAGAGCATATATGTTATGATAAAGGTGATGAGTGCCATATTTGATAGTGTCAAAACCTCATGAAAAACAACTATTTTAATAATAATTAATAATAATAAATAGAATATTTGTTTTATTTTAAACTTGAGCCACCAGTCAGATACTGAACATAAGATGTTAATGGACTGGCATCTGCTCATAACTAAGTCCAGGCCAAAATTTAGTTCTATGTAAAATTTTGTTTTAATGAGCAGCATACGTCTATACTTAGTTTCAACTTTGCACAGTTAATTTTAAAAAATATGTATTCAGCAAAATTAAATCCTGTGAAATTCCAGAGCTGGCTAAATTGTTACATATATACTTGGATCATAAAAACTTATAGAAAGTGGTCAGTGTTTCATAGTTTTTCAAATAAATTTTGTCTGTGTTAAAGTTGAAGTGAAAAAAAGAGAAAAATTACAAATTCAAACTATTGTTTGTGTATTTAAATTCCAAACTTGCATGCAAAAATGTCTACTCCCAAGGAGATATACTTCACATGAAAATGCCTCTTGCTCTTTTCTAGGAATGATTTTTAACTTTGAAATTGCATGTCAACAAAGAAATCTGTGATTCTGTTGTACCAGATAATTAATTTCTCATTTTCTCTCCTCTTTAACTAAGCTTCATAAAATGCCCTGTAACCATACTTGAACAGGGTGATGACAATTTAATTAGATCAAGACATCAGCAAAGAAGAATAATGATAGAACTGAAGACAGTTATAGATTACAGTTTGATCTCCTGCTACAAATGATGGCCTGAGAAGTCAATAGCTGTTTACAGTCTCACATTCTCACTTTCCCACCAATAATGCGGTTGAAAAGAAAACAGGCCCCTGTTAGTATGTAGTACGGAACCGTTCAAAAAGAACTGAGCTTGAAATCAGAAGGCCCCTTTTCAAATCTCGTTTTATCATTTACTGTCAACATGGCTATAGGGAAGTCATTGGAACTCCCTGAGGCTCGTATGTTTCTTGTTTGTGGAACAAAACCTATGCACTTTGTGACAGTAACTTATAGAGAAGTTGAATAACAATATTCCTCCAGGTTTTATGCTGAAATACTCTGAAGCATGTATAAGGAAAATGAGAAAGAAAGAAGAGCAGGATAACTGCATTATGAATAGGAAGGGGAGAAAAGTAAGATGCACCATTGAAAAGCTCATCTGAAAACTCTTGATGATAAAGGTAAGATCATTCACAGAATAAGAGAGCCAATACATGATAAAGAACTCATTAAATTCTTTCCACTGTATTCCAAGAAGCTGTGTGTAGTCTCTCCAACTACAAATAATCATAGTCACAAGCCCATCCCTGGGTATATTTGTCAAAGAAATAGTTTTTCCACTTATTTGGATAGATAAATAAGATTCATTTTACAAATAGTGCAACCTAGAGCCTCTGCTCAGATGTAGCCCTTGGTAGCTCAGTATCCAAGTGGGTACCCTAATAAGGGGAACAGGGACTGTTTCTGACATGAACTCAATGGCAGGGTCTTTGACCCGCCCCCTTGCCCCAGGGAGGAGCAGCCCTGCTAGGCCACAGAGGAGGACTTTGCAGCCAGTCCTGAAGACACCAGATAAACCAGTATGAGATGGAAGGGGAGGAGGTTCTCCCCCATCAGTGGACTTGGAAAGGGGAAGGGAGGAGATGAGGGTGGGAGGGTGGGGTTGGGAGGGAGAGAGAGAGCAGGATACAACAGGGATACAAAGTTAACCAACTGTAACTAATATTAAAAAAATAAAAATTATATATAAAAACAAACAAATAAAAAACAAATAGTGGAGCTTGCTAAGTCTTGGAAACAGTACTAACAGGATGTCTCTTATTCAATGAAGTGTGTTCTCTTATAAAATGAAATGAGTTTTTCTCAGAAACAGTGTGTCTGAAAAATTACTCAGTTTTCCTTTAGGGACAGCTAATGTAAAAAAAAAAATAATAACCAAACATATAAAGACATTGTTAGTCCCACCATTCAGCAAGAGAAAGAAACAAGAATTACCAAATTGAGAACTATTAATATTCCTTCACACAGGCTTTAAATACAAGTCCGTGCTGCAAAAATAAACAAGCAAACAAAAAAACAAAAGAAAAAAATATAAACACTGTCTGGCAAAAGGCAGTAAAGAAAACAACCATGGCTTCCAACGGTAGGTTAGACTTGACATTAGGCCTATGATAGATTTCAGTGTCAGACTGACTGGAAATTTGGAAGATACTGAAAATGAAATGACTACAATAGCACAACACATAGCTTCTTGTGACAGGTAGCTAAAGTTAATGAACACCTTATGGTCATCTTTAACATAGACAGCTCAGAATGCATTTTAAATCCTAGAGGATATGAGAACAAAAGGAAGCATAGAGTAAATCTGGGACACTGATGAGGCTTGCTTAGAAGGTAGAGTAGACCTTCCAAGCAATGCATTTTAGATTTGTTAGATACTTCATGAGCAGTATCAGAACTATCTAACTCTAGGACATGCTAAGACCCACGTTCAAAATGTGCTCCTAGTGTCTGTCAAGATTAGATCAGAAGCTGAGCAAAGCTCATCTTCACATAAACACCAGGAGAGACCAGATCTGAGCAGGTATGAAAAATGTGCACATAGCTGGGTATCTGCATTCAATAGAATCCCTCCTTGCTCTAGGCAACAAATTGTTCTTAATTCATTCAACTACATTGGAGGTTCAAAGAGAAGTAAAGGGTTACCATTCAAATTGTGTCCTAACATTTCTCAAGATCAGTCCACATTTTTATTATTAATTTTCCTCACTTGTTAACATTCCAGATTTTATGCAGAAATATTATTGTCAAATTGGGATTTTTGATGAGAAATCTGTAGCATTTGTGGCAACATGGTCTTCTTTTAAAAATGAAGATGAGTAAAGTTAGACACCACTTTTATTTTTGTGTTTTGTGTTTCTTTAAATCATTTTTTTTTTGAGACTGGGTCTTCTATCACAGCATCATCTGGAAGTTACTATGTAGTTAAGGATGACCTTAAAATTCTGATTCTCCTGCCTCCACTTTCTAAGTGCTAGAATTACAGGCATGTGCTACCATGCCCAGTTTCTGCCATGCTGAGGACTGAAATCAAAGCTTTATACATGCTAGAAGGAAAGCAGCCTACCAATTAAGATATATCAAACCCCTTACTACTTTCACGTTTACCTTAAAAATATTAAATTATACAAATAGAAGGCACTTGAGACTATCTAAAGGCGTTTAAGCATTTCCACAGTTTGATTTGGCATTTGACTTACACAGTTTGATTCCTGGATAATTGTTGAAATTTTTAACAATCTTACTCTCTTCATTTTCTCATTGGCATTCTTTTATGTTACAAACCATGTCAGATTTTGCACTTCGGTCCAGACTACTTCTTGTCACACACAAGTGTTTGAATAAACATTCTTCAAGTAAAAAAACTGGGGAAGGAAGAATTCACAGACAAAAATAACTCAGTACCAGAAAGCATCAAATGGCATGTGTTTTCTGTATTACTAGAGAATGACAGACATGGAAAGCATTACAAATATCTATCTTTGTGAGGCAAGGGTTTGCCTTCCTCCAACATGGTAGACTGTAGACAACAGATAACACCGCTTCTAGATTTTTATTTTATTTTAAGGCATCTTTTTAATAGCCAGGAATGAAGTCAACTGTATTTTCATAATTATGTGTCTCTGTAAGAACTGTCTAAGATGCTCTTTATCTTGCGAATTGTTGTATCTTACAATAAATGAATTATAATGAAGGAGCTCTGAGATGCACCCTAGGAAAGTACATTTGAAAAATCACCAGTGATTCCCCTGATATTCTGAGACCACATTAGATGAAACTTCTAGCTATTGGTCTAGTCCTTTTATTGATATTTCTGCACATTTTATTGTTGTTCAGTAGCATACTTTTCCATAATTTCTCAAAAATATATTCATTTTATGGCTCGTTTCTGATATATTATTTGTTTAACAGTCCTTAAACATTTATGTTTCCCCTTAGTAAAACAGAAAATCATATTTTAATTGGGCTAAGACCTTGGATGCAAACCTTCTAGAACTCACGGGGAAAAGTGTTTCTCTGTTTTATTTTTCTTTTTATTAGTTTAGAGCCACTGATTCCTAATTTATTTCTACATTTTATGGTTGAACCAATTTGATCATATATTCTCAAGGTATTCATAAAAACAGAAGGATTAAGCAAAGCAAAAGACAAGCAAATGCACCAATCTGCTAAAATTTAAAGTAACACTGTTCAAGCTCATGGTATACCTCCAATGTTGAAAAAACATATTTTATTGATGAGGACTAGACAAATAAAAACACTCTGCTCTCTTGTAGTCACCATTAGCACTTCTAAAGCAATTAAAAAATGCTCCATTAAAGACTCCGGGTGATTTGTAATGTGAGTTGGACATTGTGTCATTGGGGTCAGTCAAGATAGATTTTCATTCAATTAGCTACACATCCTTCCTCCCCAAGGATACTTGAAGGAGTTATCAGTACCAAGTTCCTCAGTGATTTTTAACTTGAAGTTCATTAGCTCAATGGCAGATTGATGCATTGCACTTAAAACACACTCAAATGTCATCTTTTTTAAAAATCTACTAGCATAGCTTCACACTATGGAGTTAAATTCAGTCATTCAATTTAGCTTTTGGTTCTTTGGAGAAATTACATTCCTTTATCAAATTCAAGCTGCAAGGCTGCCAGAAAAAGTGTTAATCATGTCATTTTCTACCATTAATGTAAGCTTTGTTTTTATCCAGTTCTCTGCTCAACTTCTCTCTGCATTTATTCTTGTCTAGACAGAATTCCCCCACTGTATAATTATTTCCTAAGAGTAACATATGCATTAGAAGCATATTAAGCCATCGATAAATAAATATTTATTGAATAGTTACCATATGTCTAAAAGACCTATGTTCTTCACTCAAAGGACTTATCTTACTGCCAAAACATGATTTACACACATCAACTAATGTTAGAGAGTCATAGAATAAAATGCTCACTTCTGTGATTCAATTATAGTAGCTATCCCAATTCACAGTTTGACTTTCTAAGGCTTCAATGATCTGCAGGCAAGCACTACCTTAAGATATTGATGGAAAAATCCCAAGAACAAACTGTTAACAGGTTTGAACTTGTCATTCTGACTAACTTGAAGAAAGGTCATGCCATTTTTTTTTTAATCCAGATTTGTCCCATCTGAGATGCAAATCATTCTTTGGTTCCATGTATCTATTTATGTCATGGCAGTTGAGAGAAAGACCACATGTCATGTAACTTTGTTTACAGTGCATTGTTATAATTGTGGGATTTTTTCATTATTTTAAATTTCTTGCTGTGCTTAAACTTTCATCATAGTTATACACACACAAGAACATGTTGTAGTCGCCCCTGGGCTTTGGGACTCTGCTCTGTTTCAGGCATACATGGGCATCTTTGATAATACTCCCTAACAAGGAGGGAAGGCTAGTTTATCTGAGCAATGTTTGAGCAGAAAATAGCAAAAGAAGACCATTACAAAAAGACAAAAAAAAAAAAAATGCCAGGATACAGAATAGATGCTCAGAATCAAGTCCAGTGTATACAGCAAAGTGAATGGCCAGACTGCCTGGACTGGAAGCTTCATCTCAGGACATACAGTAGGAGGTGACCTAGGCTGCATAGGGCAGGAATAGCATTGATGAGACTTCCCTGTCATAAAGCAAACAAAAGATCAAAGGCTGTCTCTGGCTTTTTAAATTTCCATTCCTTAGAAAAAGATAACATTTTAAAAACAGTACCACCTCCCTGTCTCTTAACTTGCTCATGTACAGACATTTTCTACACCTAAATTTGATTCATTTTCTACTGTTCCTTCCTTTGCGGGCTACAGAGAAGAATTTAAAATCTTCTGTGAATGTTCAAAGCTGACATTCCACTCCTCTTTATAAGGCAGCAAGTGATACAAATGGATTCAACTCAGCATAATTAATCACTGACTGGACATGATTATCACATCCACACACACAGAAGGACTCAGATTCTGTGTTGTGTTTTAATATGGAATACCTCCCTGCAAAAATTTCAAATCAAGAACAGTAACAAGTTTCAATCTTGACTTAACATGAATTTACCATGTAAGTGGAACAATACCTTTTCAGGTTTATATGTGAATATGGTCATTAAATCCTTCTTTCTTAAGCAGAAAAATCTTTCTCTCTAGTCTCTCCAAATACTGCTAAAAAGGGAACTGCTTTACTGTTCTTTGCTTTTGTTCTTCTACTGTCTTCCTTTGCACCATGGAAGAGGTGGAGTTAAAGAGACCTGTGAGAGTGATGCACAGCCTAGTTTATCTAACCTTTGGATTTTTTGGCCTCTCAGTCACCCTTTTGTCACTTCGTGTCGCACTTTCTCTGTGCTCCTCTCATCATGTCTACCTGCTTGGTGGAAAAAGCATTGCTGCCACTTTAAACTATTTACTGCCTTCATTGCTACAGCTGCTGTTGCATTCTGAACTCAGTCTGCCAATAACCTCCCTGCAGCACATGCTCACTGCAGCTTTAAGTGTGGATGCCAGTTCTGAACTCTGCACACACTCAAGATTCCTCGTATTACCCCTTAGAGTTCTGCCTGGCATCTGCTGTGACTGCTGGTTTAGGGGTATGGGGAGGTTCAGCAATTCTCTCAACAAACTCTCTGCCCAGTGGGAAGTGCTATAATATTAGTTTATTTGGAGAAGTTGGCAATTCCTCAAGAAATCAAAGAAAACCTGTGTGTGGCGGTCTGTGTGTGTGTGTTCATTCTTCCTTGTCTTCTTCCATTGATTACAGTCAAAAGTTATTTCACCTAGCAGCTATGAGAATGTCAAGACTTCTGCTTTTTTTTTTTTAATTTAAGTCAGTCTTTCTACGAAATGTGAACATAAAATTCAGCCTCACAAATTTAAAAACTATCTAATTGCTAAAGTTTCTGAAAAGCACCTATATGCTGATTAATATACTAAGTATTTTACATGATTTTTTTCAATTAATTTTCAAACAAGTAATGATATATATATATATATATATATATATATCCTAATTTAATTAATGAAATACAATTCAAAAAATTTCCCAGTACAGGAAATTCTGGGGTAAAAGCATTGCAGAAACTAGCAGTTGGCAATTTGTTTTTGTTATACTGCTTTTCAGGCCACCAATGAAGAAAATAATCAGTTTAGAGTGAAATCAAAACCCCTGTGCAAGACCATTAGTTTTTAAAGGAATAAAGCATCATGAGAGCTTAGGATGAGAAGGGGAAAAAACACTTTACATTATACAGAAGTATCAATTAAAGAGAGCACAGTCAGTAGCCATTGCTGCACACAGAACCTTCCCTAGCTGGAGTTCCAATGCAGCAAACATCCACTACTCACCTAATAGTTCTTCAGGAAAAGCAGTTGTCCCTTGCAGCTGTTAAACAGCATCCCAAATTAACAGGGACTGGTCCTTTATAACATGTGGCTTCTAGTAGCCCTCATATCACCATTCCACACCAAAGAATCCTATGCATGTGGAAAGGATCTGGATCCCCTGCTCAGATGTAGCCCATTGGCAGCTCAGCCTCCATGTGGATTCTGAGTAAGGGGAGCAGAGGCTGCCTCTATCATGAACTTAGTTGACTGCTCTCTGATTACTTGCCCCTGATGATGCAGCCTTGCCAGGCAAAGGAGGAAGTAGATCCAAGCAGTCCTGATGAGACTTAACAAGCTATGGGCAGATGGAAATAGAGAACTACACCTTTCATTGGACTATGGGAAGGGGATGAGGGGAAGAGAGAGGAAGGGTGGGACTGGGGGGAGGTGAGAGAGGAGGCTTCAACCAGGATATATAATGAATAAATTGTGAAGAAAAAAATAGAAATTTCTCCACATCCCCTCCAGCATGTATTGTCACTTGAGTTTTTTATCTTAGCCATTCTGATGGGTATAAGGTGAAATCTCAGGGTCATTTAATTTGCATTTCCATGATGACTAAGGAAGTTGAGCATTTGAGTGATTCTCTGCCATTTGATATTCTTCTATTGAGAATTCTCTGTTTAGCTCTGCACCCCATTTTTTAATTCGATTACTTGATTGTTGCTTTTTATCTTCTTTATTCTTTATATATTCTGGATATTAGCCTTCTGTCAGATATAAGGTTGGTAAAGATCTTTTCCCAGTCTGTAGGCTGTCGTTTTGTTCTGATGATAGTGTCCTTTGCTTTACAGAAGGTTTTCAATAACATGAGGTCCCATTTATTGATTGTTGTTATTAGAGCCTATATTGTTGTCAAAGACTTTGAGAAGACAGGAGCTCCACAAGGAGAGCAACAGAGCCAAAAAATCTGGGCACAGGGATCTGTTCTGAGATATATACTCCAACCAAGGATCATGCATAGACATAACCTAGAACCCCTGCTCAGATGTGGCCCATGGCATCTCAGTATCCAAATAGAAATAAGCGGAACAGAGCCTGTCTCTGACATGAACTCAGTGGCTGGCTCTTTGATCACCTCCCCTGGAGGGAGGAGCAGCCTTACCAGGCCACAGAGGAAGATAGTGCAGCCAGTGCTGATGAGACCTGATAGGCTAGGGTCAGAGGGAAGGGGAAGAGGACCTCCCCTAGCAGTGGACTTGGGGAGACCATGGGAGGAGATGAGGGAAGGATGAAGGGATTAGGAGGGGATGAGGGAGGGGGCTACAGCTGGGATACAAAGTGAATAAACTGTAATTAATAAAAATGAATAAATTTAAAATAAAAAAGAAAAAATTAAATAAATATAAGTTAAAAAGAAAATAATCCAAGCATGAATTAATAAGAACATGGCTTGTTTATTTTAATTAATTAATTTACTTATTCACTTTACATCCTTCTTCCTCTTCTCACAGTCTTATCTTCCTTATCTCCTTTCCCTTCCTCTATTACTCAGAAAAGGGAAGCCCTCCTACCCTCCCACCCCAGCTCATCAAGTCACATGAGGACTGAGTTTGTTCTTTTCCCCTCCAGCCTGGTAAGGCAACCCCATCAGGGAGAAGTGATCAAAAAACAACAGAGTCCATGTCAGAGACAGCCCCTGCTCCCCTTACTAACAGACCCACATGAAGCCAGATCTGCCCATCTGTATATATATGAATGGTCCTTGGTTGGTGCATCTGACTCCACAGAATCCTCTGGACCCTGATTAGTTGGCTCTGTTGGTCTTCTTGTGGAGTTCTTGTCACCTCGAGGCCCTTTTTATCCTTTCCCCCACACTTTTCCACTAGACTCCCAATGCTTCAAACAATATTTGACTGTGAGTCTCAGCATCTGCTCCTAATCATTGCTGGATGGGGCCTCTCAGAGGACAATACTGATAGTATCCTATCTGCAAGTACAGCAGAGTATCTTTAATAACGTCATGGATTGTTTCTCTTCCATGGGGTGGGTCTTGGGTTTGGCCAGGCATTGGTTGGACATTCCCTCAATCACTGCTCTATCTGTTTTATCTTTGTCTCTGGGGGTGATCTGGGCAGGGTAAGATTTGAATCAAAGTTTTTGTGGGTAGCTGGTGCTTGCCTCCCTCCACTAGGCATCTTAGTTGGAGGGTGTCCTCTTCAGTGTCCATGGACCCTGCTACAAGAGTATCAGCTAAACACTCATGTCTTCCCAGAGGCCTATTCTGACTTAGGTCTGCATCTTGTCTCAGAGATGATCCCACCACAGTTTCTCTTTACAGGCCTTCTGTCCTACCATCCCTACTCTCCCCAAGGCTGATCTCCACCCTTATTTCTCTCTGTGTTTCCTCTCCTACATCTCTCTTCAGCCACCACCACTGTCTATTCTATTTCCCCTTCTGAGGGAGACTTAATCATCCCCCTGCCATTCTGTGCATGACGCAACATTCTCCATTTTTATGTGCTAATTTTGTGTTCTGCTACTTTACTGAATATGTTAACCAGATATAGGAGTTGCAGTGGAATTTATAGTGTCACTTAACTATACAATAATGTCATCTTCATATAAACATATGTTGACTTCATCCCTTCCTATTTGTATCTCCATGATCTCCTTCAGTTGTCTTATTGCTCTAACTAAGACTTCAAATACTATATTGACTAGGTATGGAGAGACTGGACAATCATGTCTTGTCCCTGGGTTTAGTAGAAATGTTTTGAGTTTCTACCCATTTAAGCTGATTTTGGCTATGGGCTTGCTGTAAACTGTCTTTATTATATTTAACGATGTGCCTTATATCCCTAATAATCCCAGGATTTTTATTATTAAGCACTGTTAGATTTTGTCAAAGGCCTTTTGTCTATCTATTGAGATGGTATGGTTTTTCTTTTATTTATATAGTGGAATACATTTATTGTTTTTTTTTTTAATATATTGAATTATCCCTGCTTCTCTGGGTTGAAGCCTACTTGATTTTTTTAAAATTTATTTATATTAATTACAGTTTATTCACTTTGTATCCCCACTGTACCTCCCTCCATCATCCCCTCCCAATCCCACTCTCCACCCCCCAAATTCTCCCATGACCTTCCACAAGTCCAGTGATAGGGGAGGACCTCCTCTCCTTCTATCTGACCCTAACTTACCAGGTTTCATCAGGACTATCTTCATTGTCTTCCTTTGTGGCCTTATAAGGCTGCTCCCCATTAAGGGGGAGGTGATCAAAGAGCAGGCCACTGAGCTCATGTCAGAGACAGTCCCTGTACTGCTTACTAGGGAACCCATTTGGACACTGAGTTGCCATGGGCTACATTTGTACAGGGGTTCTAGCTTATGTTCATGCATGGACCTTGGTTGGAGTATCAGTCTCAGAAAAGACCCATTTGCTCAGATTTTTTGGTTCTGTTGCTCTCCTTGTGGACCTCCTGTCCCCTCCATTCTTTCTATTTCCCCCTTCTTTCATAAGATTCTCTGCTGCACTCTGCCCAAAGTATCAGTATCAGCATCTGCTTTGATACTCTGCTGGGTAGAGTCTTTCAGAGGCCCTCTGTGTTAGGCTCCTGTCCTTTTCCCTGTTTTCTCCCTCTTCCAAAGTCAGTCCCTTTTGCCTTTCTGAGTGAGGATTTATTATCTTGCCCAGGGTCCTCCTTCTTGCTAAGCTTCTTTAGGTGTGCAGATTTTTGTATGTTTAGCCCATATTACATGTATAATATCCACAAGAGTGAGTATATACCATGTGTGTCTTTCTGCTTCTGGGATACCTCACTCAGGATGTTCTTTTCTAGTTCCTACCATTTGCCTACAAATTTCACGATTTCCTTGTTTTCAATTCCTGAGTAATATTCCATTGTGTAAATGTACCACAATTTCTGTATCCATATCTCTGTTGAGGGACATATATGTTGTTTCCAGCTTCTGGCTATATTCATGGTTGGGCAAATGTCCTTGCTGTGTACTTCATACCTTGGTATAGCTGGATATTGAGGAAGCCCTATTCCTAACAGTATGAGAAAGCACCAGATTGATTTCCAAACTGGGTGTACAAGTTTACATTCTCACCAGCAATGGAGGAGGGTTCCCCTTTCTCCTCATCCTCTCCAGCATGTGTTGTTACTTGAGTTCTTGATTTAGCCATTCTGATGGGTGTAAGGTGAAATCTCAGAATTGTTTTAATTTATTTTCCTGATGACTAAGGATGTTGTGCATTTCTTTAAGTGTTTCTCTGCCACTAGTTTTTCCTCTACTGATAATTATGTTTAGCTGTGTACCCCATTTTTTAATTGGATTACTTGATTTCTTGCTTTTTAGCTTCTTGAGTTCTTTATGTATTCTGGATATTAGGCCTCTGCCAGATATAGGGTTGGTGAAGATCCTTTCCCAGTCTGTAGGCTGTTGTTTTGTTCTATGACAGTGTCCTTTGTTTTACAGAAGCTTTTCAGTTTCATGAGATCCCATTTATTGATTGTTACTCTTATAGCCTGTGCTGTTGGTGTTCTGTTCAGGAAGTTGTCTCCTGTGCCAATGAGTTCCAGGCTTTTCCCCACTTTTTCTTCTAACAGGTTTAGTATGTCTGGTTTCATGTTGAGGTCTTTGATCCACTTGGACTATAGTTTTGTGCAGGGTACTAAATAAGGATAGATTTGCATTTTTCTATATGTATACATTCAGTTAGAACAGCACCATTTGTTGAAGATGCTCTTTTTTCCACTGTATGGTTTTGGCTTCTTTAAAATCAATTATTCGTAGATGTGTGTGTTTATTTCTGGGTCTTCTATTCTAGTCCATTGCTCCACTATTCTATTTCTATGCCAGTGCCATGCAGTTTTTATTACTATTGCTCTTTATTACAGTTTGGATTCAGTTCTCAAGAATTGAGTAGTTTTGCATGTACATGTATAAAGAAAAATTGTCTATAATTATCTTTCCTTATTGTGGCTCTAGGTAATCTGGGCATCATGGTAACTGTAACCTCATAAAATGAATTAGCAATGTTCCTGCTGTCTATTTTGTGGAATTATTGGATGAATGTTGATGTTAAGTCTTCTTTGAAAGTCTGGTTGAATTCTGCCCAAAAACCATCAAGCCGTGAGTTTTATTCTTTTGTTTATTTTGCTCTGATTTGTTTTTGTTTTTGTTTGTTTGCTTGCTTGCTTGACTATTTTATTTATCCTATACATACTAAAATTTACAGATTTGCAGAAGCTAAAGGACAAGGAAGATTCTACTGAAGATGCTTAATTCTCATTCAGAAGGAAAAACAAGATAGACACCAGAAGTGGTAGAAGAGAGGAAACAGGACTGGAGCCTACCATAGATGTCCTCAGAAAGACTCTAACCAGCAGTGGATCAAAGCAGATGCAGAGACCTGCAGCCAAACTTTGGACAGACCTCAGAGAGTCTTATGGAAGAAAAGGGATACAAAAGGACCCAGAAGGGATAAGAGCCACATAAGGACACCAACAAAGCCAAAAACAGCAGGGACCAGGGGAGATTGCAGAGACTGATGCATCAACCAAAGACCATACTTAGAGAGGATCTAGAATCCGTGCTCAGTTGTAGCCCATAGACAGCTCAGTCTCCATGCGGGTTCCCTAGTAAGCAAGTCTCTGACATGAACTCGGTTGGCTGTTCCTTGATCACTTCTTGCTGGTGGGCAACCCAGCCAGCCACAGAGGAAGAGGCTCCAGGCAGTTCTGATGGGACCTGATAAGGTCAGAGAGTAGGGAAAGAGGACTTCACCTATCAGTGGAAGAAGGAAGAGGGATGAGGGAGAAAGAGGGAGGAAGGGTGGGGCAAGGATGATATGGGGGAGGGAGCTACAACTGAGATACAAAGTGAATAAATTGTAAATAATAATAAAATAAAACCAAGTAAGGTGGCACACACACATGCCTAGCCCTGAGGTATCCTGAGTTCAAAGCCAGCCCACACTGTATAGTGAGACAATGTAAAAACAAAACAATGAAACCAACAAACAACAACAAGAACCTTTCCAAGTTACATAGAAATGTGGAACTACCATCACATGACATTCCAGGGAAAGGAAAGCTATGGTCAGAGGAGGAGGGAGGTAGGACAGTGATTGCCAAGGAAGTGAGAGAAAGAGGAAAAGAAGGATACATTTGAATACAGAGAATGTTTAGGACAGGGATACACTTCTGTATGATCCTGTCTCTCATAACGGTGGCATACCACTGCTTGTTTCCTAAAAGAAAAAAGAGAGAAAGAAGATATGGAGGTGGATAGGTGGGAAGGTGGCGAGAATCCGGGAGGGGGGAGGGAAGAGAAACCATAATCAGATTATATTGTATGAAAAAAATCACTAAAAATTCATAATGTCTAACATATAAAAATCAAACTTGAATGGATACTATGCAATGTTCTCCATAACAGCATATTATTGAGTTGTCAGTAATACACCAGAGTCATGAAAGATAATAATAATAAGAAAACGTAGTGAGAGACAAGAGGATGATTGAATGTACAGACTTTCTATGTTTTCTGTTCACTGTTGCATGAACATTCTGTTCAGAACCTAAGGTATACAGCTTTCAAATGGGAGGGAGTGGCACCTAGTAGCAGGCAGCCTCCATTGAACTAGGACAAATTAGTCTGGCAGCTCTGAGTGAGAACCAGGCCTGACAGAGGACAAGATCCCAACATGAAGTGTGACTTCGCTCCCTACCTCCCACTCCCTTGTTTAAGATCCTTAGAGGGCCCAGGATCTGTCTTCTGAGAGGCTGTTCTCTGGAATCCTTGCTGCTGCCTTTGCAATGGCGTGAGTGTATGCTCTTCATCTGGGCTGGTGGTTTCCACAAACCATTTCTTGTTTGTGGAGGTTGGAGAGTGACAGGAACGTGCCACAGGCAAAAGAAGCACGAAAGGTCGAAGTACAGCCCATGGTCTCCTTAGCAGCTTGTTTCCCTCAAAGACTAAGTGAGGGCACACAGAACAGCATCTTGGATAGGACCTTTTGAGTCTCTTGGTTTTATCTTAACTCCTCTGCACAGTGTGTGCATACATGAATTGTACAGGAAGAAAAGGATACAGGGAGTACACCTACATTGAAGCCAGGAAAAACAGCTGAGTAGGGAGAGCTCACAGGTCATCAGGTTGATCTGAAACATCTCTGAAAAGCTCATGTGCTAAAGAGCTTAGCTGTCAGTGGACTCTGCGGAGGAAGTTAAAATATAATGGTTTGTAATGCCCACGTTTCCAACACTTGCAAGAAAACGCCTGACAGAGAAACTTCAGTCGCCTTTCCTCCATGTTGTTTCTGCCCAGACACAGAACTAAAAGCAATGAAGCCATCTGGCTTTGGGCTACAAACCCTAAATGGAAAAGCCAATATATACCTTCTTCCTAACTGTTTTTTTTTTTTTCCCAAATAGAATTTTATTACTATTTACTTTTTTTCTTACTTTTTTTTTCTCTTTTTGGAAGGATACATGCTTTAATTCACACGTAAGGTCAGAGAACCACTGCAGGACTTAATTCCTCCGTTCTGCCATGTAGAGTACCAAGATGAAACTTACCCACTGGGTGCGCCTCCCTGCTGAGCCATCTTACTGACTATTCCTCAGATATTTTGCTGTAGCAATAACAAGTTAACTAATAAACCCAATTAGTTTAACAGAGAAATGCTATCGTGTCTTTGCCTTTGAAAGGCTTTTAAATCTTTACTTGTTCAAGTTCTAGAAGCAATTAATGCTTCCTACCCTGTGGGGCCCTTGCTCTCTAAAACCTCTCTCTATCCTTCAATCCTTGTGCCCAGACCTGCCAACTTCTGTAATTCCGTACTTGAAGTATGGAATAGCAGCTGACACATATAACCCCTCAGCTTGTCCCAATTGCTGTCACTAAACGGTATGAGCATGTGCTCTGCATGTCAAGTTACAGTTGCTTCCTAATAAATGGCAATGTGTTACTATGATATAACATATTTATCCAGCTTCTCAGCCTGGGACTTCAAGCATCAAATTATGTGCTAGTAGCTAAAGGTAACTTAACTAAGACAAATACCAAAAATGTAATGGTTCAGTGTATGCCTTTCTTACACAAAATGATAGAGAGGGAGCTCTAGACCAAGTCTAATATTTCTCCTTGTAGCATTCTGAGTGCAATGGATCCTCTGTCATTTTCAAGTCAAGAGATTCACCTATTGTCATGTTAATTAAGCGAAGGAGAACTAGGTAAATCACTCTGGAGGCTGAGTGAAGCTGTCAATTCTACTCACACTTCCCCAGTGACCAGGCAGTACTCACCTTCAGAGAATGCTGACAAGCAGAGACAGAACAACGTGTCATGAGTTAAGATGCCCAATGGCATGAGTTTAGTCTTCGGACTCTACATGGTAGAAGGAAAGAAATAACTCCTGCAGATGTCCACTGACCCTACACATGGCAAATGCATGTTAGGATGCTAACATCATCAAAATCACATCATCAACGTTGTCCCAGCCTACATTGCCAAACAGTGACTGACTTCACCCCACGGTCACCCATGGCGATGCCAACCTAACTGTAATACCAGAGTTGTCATTTGATCAGAAACCCTGAAGGACAGCTCCCTCCTTACTTGCCGTTTTCTTACTTACTTACTTCTCGTTTTCTATGTCAGAATCCTTTCCCGTTCAAGGTAATGAAGTAAGAACAGTATTCCCTCCCAGAAACAGCATTCATGCTAAATCATAACAGAGTGCATTACTCTAGCAATCTGAGTTAGTCCTGAGGGGACTCAGAGTCTCTTTCATGTCATACTTCTACAAGGATCATACTTGCAGTTCTTCTGCGGGCATTGTCTAAGCAAAGTACCACTCTCAGAAGTACCACTACCAGAAGAGTGAAAGCCAGCTTACAGGTACTGAGCAGTTTTATCCAGATGAAGAACTGGACTGTTTATTTTAGAAAGCAGAAACATCTGTAGAAACAACATTATCACTAATACTAAGCTACGTAATAGAGATGAAGCATTATCTCGGAGTCCTCCTTGTTTAATCTTCACAGGCAATATTAACATTTTACTGAGGAGAAAATTGATGCTAGGAACAATTCACTAGCTCACATAGCTATGTCCCCCATTGGCAAACCACAGACGGAGCTTCCCAGTTCAGAATGCTTCATTCACTTTAATCGTTACATTTTCTTCTCCGGGAACAATGCGTAATTCATAGACGATTCTTTCATGACTCGTGCACTGCCGATGCTCCATTCAGAAGTTTTTCCTGGAGTAAAGGGACGATTCAGCTCCAAAGGAATAGTCAAGTCAAGACAGAAAGGGCCTTTGGATTTTATGTGACAGTTTTTATGGCTTCTACCTACCGAAAATGCAGATCACAGTAGTAGATATCCTTGCAGGTGTGCGGTTACTCAGAAGCAGTCTTAGCCTTAGCCCATTAAACACTTGAGTCATCGGAAGCTCTGTTTCCACATTTACCGTAAAAACTCTGGATCATGACTGACTTCACTCAAACACGTTCATCCAAAAGGCTGGAAGTCTTTATGGCTTTGTACCACATTTTCTTATAAAAAAAAAAAAATACTCACAAGTGGCTTAGATTACAATGTGATTTCTCATCCAAATTTCCAAAGGTGGAGAAGACTGGGTAAACTGCAGCATTCCAGGTGTTCTTGCTGTATATATAATTTTCAGTGATGTTGTGTTCTGAAACCTACCAAGATAATTCAACGCAGAAAACCAAAAGCCTTCTTGGTAGGTTTCTTGGTTTAAAGATACTAGGATTGTAATAAAGTATCAAAAGATGGAAAGAAAAAAAAGAGCATTAACTGAGAGTTAAATTGTACAAAATTTAGTGTGAAATTTGATACAAGAACTGATAAGTGAAAATTAGATATTATAAGGTGAAGATGTGGTGAAGCCAACAGAATCTATTTCATATTTTTGTAATTAAAAATGAAACCACTGGAGAAAAAGAAGAACATCGAATAAAAATATTTGAATTTTTATGAAACCCTTTTTAAATTTATTTATTACTTATTACAATTTATTCACATTGAATCCTGGCTGTAGCCCCCTTCCTTGTCTCCTCCCAGCCTCACCCACCCTTCCTCCTCTCCTCCCATGCCCCTTTACTGATCAACTGATAGGGAGGACCTTCTCCCTTTCCATCCGACCCTATCCTATCAAGTCTCATGAGGACTGGCTGCATCATCTTCCTCTGTGGCCTGTCAAGGTTGCACCCCCGAGGCAAGGGGGTGATTAAAGAGCTAGCCACTGAGTTTATGTCAGAGATAGCCCCTGCTTCTCTTACCTGGGTACCCCCCTGGAAACTGAGCAGCCTATGGGCTTCCTCTGAACAGGGGTTCTAGGCCCTCTCCATGGATGGTCCTTAGTTGAAGTATCAGTCTCTGCAGGCTCTGATAGTCTCCTGTGGTTTATGAGAAATGGCAAGTCTTCATCAAATCATTCCATTCAAGGCCTGTGATCTACACAATAGAGGAGTCAAATAGATTTAAAAAGCTGTTAGATGGTGCCTCCCAGACACAATAATACTAAATGATGAATTTATGAACTTAAAGAGACAATGTCAGCATTCATATGGACTGCTCACCTTCAAGCCAGACAAATCCTAACACTGATAAGGAGAAGTGTGCAAAGTCCCACCCGTAAACAAGAAGCTGCTTGCATTTGATACTTGTTGGGAAAAAGCAAATGAGTTTTCTCTCTCAGAATGTCACTGGGTATATCAACCACACTCAGGCAGGTCTTAGGCCAGGAACAGTTGGTCAAAAAAGAATAGATTTTATGGCTTTTTGTTTTGTTGTTTTGGATTGCTTAGTTTTTTTGGGGGTTTTTTTTTGTTTTGTTTTTTCTTTTTTTCTTTTTTTTTCCATGGGTCTTTTGCTTTGGTATTCTTTGACTTTCTGGGGTTTTGTTTGTTTATTTTAAATTTCTTTGTTTTTCTTTGTTTTGTTTTTTTAAGAGAGAGAATAAAGCTGGGTGAGTAGGGAGGATCAGAGAGGAGGTGAGTTACAAAACACGATCAAAATATATTATAAGAAAAATTTTCTCGATTTTTAAAAATTTATCTACTAAGTACAATGAACAAATTGAAATAAATAAGCATGGATAGAAACACTGAAGAAGCAAAAAAAAAAAGACATAATAGTTCATGCTTGGGAAAAAATGAAAAAGGGTGGGTCACCAACACTGATAAAAAAAAATCAAGTGGAAAAAATGCCTTTTGTCTGGGGATAAAAATGTGCCTTCTTGTATTGAGGTATTAAAGTAATTCATGTTGACAGTCTGTTATACACCTCCACAAGCCCAGTGTTATATGAAGAGCAAACGCAAAAGAGAAATGATTCCAATCTTTATGAAGTTCAAAATAGCATTCAATACTAAAGATGAATACACATAAAATGGCTGTATAACAAAAGATTATCTTTTTTAAAGAGTAAGGTAAAATTGCAAGCTCACTAGAAAAGAGAGCTAGTAAGGCAAACCAGAGGTAAGAGAATATTTCCAGCAGGAAAAACATTGGCTATGAATACATCATGAGAGAAATCTGGCACAAACATAAAAGAACAGAGAGTGATGTCACGTTGTCACTACAAAGAGGCTCTAAAAACATTATAGCCAGCCCACTTCAAACCCAAAATTCTGTATTCTCTCCAAACGTACTTTAAATTAAAAAGCACGTTAAGAGTTTGATTTTATGAACATAGTTGAGCAAATGTTCTTTCTATATGATTGAGCATCTTTCAGATGTATGCGTAGGAGTGGTATAGAAGGATCTTGAGGTAGCAATATTTCTAGTTTTCTGAAAAAGCACCAAATTAATTTCCAAAGTGGTTGTACAAGTTCCCACCAGTAATGCATTCCCCTTTCTCCACAACCTCTCCAGCATTCATGATCCTTGAGTTTTTTATCTTAGTGTTCTGATGGGTGTAAGGTGGAATCTCAGGTTCGTTTTGATTTGCATTTCCCAGATAACTAAGGATGTTGAGCATTTCTTTAAGTGTTTCTCTGCCATTAGGTATTCCTCTATTGAGAATTGTCTGTTTAACTCTGTAACTCATTTTTTAATTGAATTACTTGGTTTCTCAGTGTTTAACTTCTTGACTTCTTTATATATTCTGGATATTAGCCTTCTGTCATACAGAAGGTTGGTGCAGTCTGTAGGATGTTGTTTTACTCTGTTGACAGTATCCTTTGCTTTACAGAAGCTTTTTAATTTCATGAGATCCCATTTATTGATTGTTGCTCTTAGAGCCTGTGCTGTTGGTGTTCTGTTGAAGAAGTTGTCTCCAGTGCCAATGAGTTCCAGGCTCTTCCCCACTTTTTCTTCTAATAGATTTAGTGTGTCTGGTTTTATGTTGAGGTCTTTGATCCACTTGGACTTTAATTTTGTGCAGGGTGATAAATATGGATCTATTTGCATTTTACTACATGTAGATATCCAGTTAGACCAACATCATTAGTTGAAGATGCTATCTTTTATCCATTGCATAGTTTTGTCTTCTTTGTCAAAAATCAAGTTTCCATAGGTGTGTGGGTTTATTTCTGGGTGTTCTGTTTGATTCCATTGATCCACCAGTCTGTTTGTATGCTAATACCATAGCATTTTTTACTGTTTCTCTATAGCTTGAGATCAGGGCAACTATCTTCATAGCAGCTTTATTCATAACAGCCAGAATCTGGAAATAACCTAAATGTCTATCAGCCAAAGAATGGATACAGAAATTGTTGTCCATCTACACAATGAATACTATTTAGCAATTAAAAATAAGAAGATCATGAAATTTGCAGGTAAATGAATGGAGCTAGAAAACATTATCCTGATTAAGGTAAACCAGAAGCAGAAAGACACATATGGTATATACTCACTTATAAGAGGATATTATCCATAATATAGGATAAACATACTAAAATCTATAGTCCTAAAGAAGTTAAACAACAAAGAGTACCCTAGCGAAGAGACTGAAACCTCACTCAGAAGGGCAAACAGGATAGACCTTGGAAGCATGAGAAAACAGGGAACATGACACGAACCTTCCACAGAGGGCCTGGGAAAGACTCTACCCATGAGGGTATCTAAGGAGATGCTGAGACTCATCACCAAACTTTGGGCAGAGTGCAGGGAATCTTATAGAAGAAGCGAGAGATAGAAAGACCTGGAGGGAACAGGAGCTTCACAAGGAGAGCAACAGAACCAAAAGATCTGGGCCCAGGGGGGCTTCAGAGACTGATGAATTAGCCAAGGGTCATTCATGGAAGGGATCTAGATGCCCTGCTCAGATGTTGCCTCTGGCAGCTCAGTCTCCATGTAGGTTCCCTGAAGTAAGAGGAACAGAGGCTCTCTCTGACATAGACTCAGTGGCCGGCTCTTTAATCACCTCCCCTTAGCAAGATGGCCTAAATGGGCCACACAGAAAGAAGATCCAGACAGTCCTGATGAGAACTGACAGGTTATTGTCAGATAGTAGGAGAGAAGGACCCCCATCAATGAACTAGAAGAGTGACATGGTGTGTGTGTGTGGGGGTACTGGAAGAATATGAGGGAGGGGGCTACAGCCAGGATACAAAGTGAATAAATTGTTATATATAATAATAATAATAATAATAATAATAATAATAATAATAATAAAGAAAAAAATTTAAAAAGAATACATCAGAAAAAGAAAGTTTTATTTTAGTCATGAGATGGTCTGCCAGGCTCTAAGTTGCTCTCAGTGGTAAATTTATGGATGACTATTACATTTGCTCTCTCTCACTTTCAGACACACGTACACACATACTGAAGCATAAAGTCATATGGTTGCTAGACCATTAGAAAACAGGATTTAAAAAAAAAACCTATAGAAAGAGAAGGGACACTGGGTGTCCCCTGGTACATTTTTATTGTCTCTCATAGTAAGCTGCAGAATCATTAAACATTTATCACCAGATTCCAACATATAGTAATGAAAATTTATCTGTTTAAACTTTATATTCATATGTCACATTTTTATAGAGAATATAACTATCAGAGAGTACCTCATCTGAAATCCCATAGGTAACAAATCTACGTTTCATTCAGTGAATAACACGGCCAGGCATTGTACTAGATATTACAAATGTGGGGAAAATGACAGCAAAGTTGAAAGAAGGAGGTAGGAAGGTAAAATGGGAAGACGTAGAGGAAAAATATTCATGCTTTCATGATTCTTTGAAGGGAATCTACTGAAGCAATTTATTCCTTAAAACAGACAGTCTCTGGGACCCAACACTCAGTTTCTGCTTTTGTTGAAGATAGATGCAGACTTGAGAGAAAAGCTGGTAAAAGTTAGTATCCATTACTTGCACTCCTTCCTTCCACATCCCACTTCTCTTTAGCCTTTCTTGTTATCTTAAATTCGTGTTATGCTGTACACTTATGTGCATTTGTTTACACATATACATATGTCATTGGCTAGATTCCATATATGTGTTCTCTCTCACATGTGGAATCTGGCAATAAATGTTTAGTGATTCTGCAGCTCATTTTGAGAGACAATAAAAATGTACCAGAGGACGACCCGTGTCCCTTTTCTTTCTACAGGTATTTTTAAACTGATTTCTGAGAATATACGACTTTATATATAATTCTAAATATTTTTCTAGTTCTAATTCTGCCATAATTTTTTTTCTTTATCTTTTTTTGGTTTTGGTGCTGGATACATGAATACAATATATTTGATAATGGAAGTATAAAATCAACATTTGAATGCCAAAGTATATGTCCATTAAGTTGTGTAGTCATTAGGTCTGGTTACTCTGATGTGCAATGCTTTCATTTATTTACAAGATTTTTTTTATAATAAAGTATTTTTATATAACTAAGTGTCCCTAATAATAAAATATTGAGATCTAATTTTTAGTAATCTGATTCATATATATATATATATATATATATATATATATATATTTATTTATTTATTTATTTAAGTAATGAGAATGTCCAAGTTTACAATTTATGGAATTTGTTGACTCAAGTCAAGTTCTAATGCATGACAAAAATCTGGCCAAATTCTGAACCAAACTCAATTATTTTAATTGATAAGGTTTTATATCCTTCTGAAGAATGCATTTCCTACAACTTTCTTTGTTATGTTCATCTGTCTCCAGCTTGAAGGCCCAATCTATTTCTCTGAGATACCCTGGAAAAAATTATTATCTCCATATATTTCCACTTACCATCCACTGTTAAGCACAACATATTATCAGTAGGCTTTGCTCAAGATTTGAGAGAGGCAGTGGACAAGGGGTACAGGGCTCTCCAAACCCTGGCAGACAGCATTTTGCCCTACTACTCAGAGCACTACCAAAAAAACAATGGCTGAGTGGAAAGCAGGCAAAGTCAGCTCTAATCAGAAACAGAACGTTGAGAATCCTTCCATTGTCCGGGTCCTACAATGGAATGTTCAGAAATGTGTTACCGTGTCTAGACATCTGGAACTTCAGGACAGTTACAGAACACATGTGCCATTTAGAGCCTTTCCCCCTCCTTACCTCTTTACTTTTTCATGGTTCATTAAAATGGCTTCTCTGCAAACACAATCGTTCAAGTGTATGTCTCAGGGCCATATGCTTACAGATTTTGTTCTTTTCCATCTTTGCTGCAGTTGTTGAAGAAGCAAAAGATTCAACAAAGACTGGAGAGAAACAGAGGCTATATGACTTTGCAGTAACCCACTGAACATCTTTTCTTCTCCCGGTCTCTCCTGTGCCTTCTCCGAAGGCAACAATTAAATGTTGCATTCTTAATTTCAAGAATAATTTCATTTATTCCCTACATACACTATTCTATTTCACCAATAACATTATTTGGATTTTTATAAAAACAAATACTGTTTTTTTCCTTAGAGAGCTTTGGATAGCTATTGTTAAATGACCATTTTCTCATGTTACTGCAGAAGGTAATCACATAGAAATAGAAATAAACATGATTTAAGAACTACTGGGGGAGGGGCACGCGAGGAGAAAAGCGAGAGGGGATGGGATTGGGAGGGGACTAGAGAGGGGGCTAAAGCTGGGATACATAGTGAATAAATTGTAATAAATAAAAAATAAACTAAAAAAAGAAGCAAAAAAAGTACAGCTTAAAACTAGGACCAAAAACTAAAATTTTACAAGACCAAAGTTTTCTACTTGAAAACATCAACTACTCCGATTTCAAATGCTGTTTCTATTAGAATGGCCTCTAAATGAAAATGAGGTGGGGTAGAATTAGGACTGAAGAAAGAAAGAAAGGAAGAAAGAAAGAAAGAAGGAAGGAAGGAAGGAAGGAAGGAAGGAAGGAAGGAAGGAAGGAAGGAAGGAAGGAAGGAAGAAAAATCCTACTTGAATATTGACCACAAAGTAGAAAATAAATTAGCTCAGCCTTTTACTAGACAAAAATGAAACAGAAATTATTGCATGGTTCCTATTACTGAATAAACTATCACTTCTGTGGAGAAAAATAAAAGGGGGTTTATAAGAACCCGAAAAATGCTGGCCTGAGCTCACTGAATGAAGTCAGATGGTATTAGCTTAATTTACCCATTCCTCTCTATTCAACAATTGTGACTGGACCTTGAGATTCCTATTATTGGGGTGAAAATAGCAGTTTTCTCATTTTCAATAGCTTGCTAGAAATGTTAAATTGCAGGGATTACTGAAAGGGAATGAATTCCTGTGAGAAAAAAAAAAAAAAAGGTAGAAAGGACCTCTTCATCCTATAACTTCCCTGGAATTGCCAGCCCCTACTCTTCCTTTCTGGGGAGGGAGAACAAAAGTGGTTAAACACAGGCTGGCTGAAGAATCTCTGCACCGATGTCTGGAAAGAGACCATGTCTATCACAGCTGAAGGAGGAGGGAGCAGGCTGTATACTAGGCAAATGCAGGGAGCTGCTTTCAAAAATAAGAACAGCACACCAGTGTCAAGATAATTAGAAAAGAAAACGATTTAAAGAGAAATTTGTTTCCTGGCTCTGAAAAGACCTAATAACTATTTGACAAGTAATAATTATCTAACTATATCTGAGAATCTGAAATACATGTTGGGCATTAAAAATTCAATATCAAAGCACATATGTGGTTTATTTGTCATTTCCATAAAGATAACCAAGTCTCAGTGAAGAAAACTTTAAAAAAAATTATTCTTGTTGTCTGTGGATGGATGCAGTCAACTTAACATAAAGCAGAAACTGCATAAAAATAGCCCATAGATTTTTCAGTACATTCTTCCACTAACTCAAGTTTGATTCACACTCTCAGACAGACAGGATAAATTTTAATTTATTTTATTTAATATGTATAGATGTTTTGCCTTCATGTTTGTATGAGTACCACATGTATGCCTGGTGCCCACAGAAATAGGAAGAACTTTTAAGGACCTCTGGACTTGGAGTTTCAGATGATTGTGAGCTGCCCTGTGGGTTCTGGGAATCAAATTCAGGCTCTTAGAGAGAGGGGTGAGTGTTCATAACACCAGAAAAAAAAATTTAAAGGTATTTCAACTTTTCTTGGGAAGGGCCTTCCCACGTCTTTCCAGTGGAAAATAAAGGAATGTCATTGTTTGATGGGGATCTCAAGCTCATACCTTAATCCTATGGCACAGATGCCGTTTCAATATGGCCAATAACCTCTTGTGGAAGGCAAAATATGTGGAGGCAATATGAACGTCTCTCTCTTTCTCTTTCTCATATAAAGTCCATCCCCAATCATTGTCCATTTTAGATGCTCATGAGCATATTTACCTTTCTCCACATCGACCCATATCACCTGATACACATTTCCTTCCTACCAGAAAGACAATCATCTTAGGTGAATCCTTCATCCACACACATACCCTTGCATTTAAGAAGTTCTTCCACATACTTTCGGAGAAGACCCTGTAAAATAGCCACCTGAGTCTGGACAAGATTAACATAGAAGGACTGCTTATTCCTCCACAAGGCTCTGCACCCTGAGGAGTGCATTCTGTCTTAAAGCACACTCCAAGTGCACCGAGGGGAACTCTCAAATGAAGAATGCTCCATGTCAACTCTAGGATCGTATAAAAAGTGCTCACTATCAAATATGCATTTTAATTATGAATGAATTTCTCATAATTGGGGACGCAGAAAATATTCAAGTTGTAAGAGTTCCATATTGGATGATAATTCTGGATTTAACTGTGTCCCAGTTTTTTAACTAAGATAGATTTAAATAACACTGGAAAATAAATACACCTTTTAAAATAAAAAGTAAATTAATAAAAGCTTTAAAGATCATATTCAAACAAAAAGTACACCATTTCAGAATACTACTCTTCCTGATATGTTAAACCATTATGCACGGTGAATAATTCATTATAATAACATGCTACTAGTGGTAATCAGGAAAAAATATTGTTATGTAAGATACATTTTTAACTTCTTTAAGCAGCCATTTTCTTAAGGAGAAATATCTCTATGTTTTATTTCTAATAAAAGTATAAATATTATAGATAGATAGATAGATAGATAGATAGATAGATAGATAGATAGATAGATAGATAGAACCAGAGTCCTCTTGTCCTCATAGTGTCATGGCCTGAAACTGCTAATAGAGTTACTAAAAACAAAACAGAGAGAAAAACAGAACCTGAATGATCCTGACAGAAAATAAAATGTCTTTGGCTTCTAAATTTGTACATTAAGACATACAATCATATGAAATATTGAAAGAATTAAAGTCATCAGGTGAGAAAAAGACTTTCCGCTTAGAAATGATACTACCGAATGTAATATAAAATAACAGCTTCAAGGTTGTTAGGTCATTTTTGTGTATCCTCCAAAGAGTTGTTTTATTGTGAATCTCTCACAAAGAAATATAGCTGTTTTATTCCCAATGTATTAATCCTAAAGTAGGAAAAGAACAGAGTGGGAGGAAAAGTCATATTGTTCTGTAGTTCCTCCTCTCAGTAACACACAATTACACCTGAGCCGTGGCTTCTCTTAACAACAGAGAAATCTGGCAAAAAGACTTCTGTGCAATTTTAATCTGAAAGCATGATGTATGGTAGATTCTTTCAGCAATATTGAATTAGACGGAGAGGATATTGACTGGAGGATAAAATAATTGGTGTCCTCACAAAACTTCAAGTAATATATATGTCTGTGTTTGTTGGTATTCATTGTCAATGAAAGCAATAATAGCACACATTTCTAAATACTATGGATAAATTTTAAACAAGAAATAAAGGGAAAGATCTATTAAAATGTAGGACTTAACAATATAAACTCCATACATACGTAATATAAATACTGTACATAATGACTCAATTCATAATGACTTTCTCCACTCTTGGTTATCCTAAATACCTGTATATAAGTCAAGGGGTGAATTTGACTACAGGAAAGAGAAAAGATATACCCTAACAAAAGAGATTCACTCAGGAAGCATTTTTTTTTCTAGTGCTATTATGAAACTGTTAATCATCAAGGTTTGTCCATTCCGTTCTTGTACACATGTTTGTACATCACATGATACTCAATAAATATATAACAATATATTATTTGTTGGTTAGAAATTAAGTACAAATCTACAATGAGCATTTATTCTTTTCTGGTAGCCTGCAAGACAGCCACTTAGCATTTCCAGTTTTCATAGTTTTGTGTAGTATGATCCCTACTGTACTGACACTGAGGATAATGAATAGAACCTCCAAGAATATGTGATCAGAGATTGGTGATTTTTTGTTGTTGTTCCTTTGTGTCTAAGATTTCTTTAGCACTATACATGGATCAACTGGAGAACCCTGTCAGCATTCCATGAGGATAGCAATCCACCTGAATGAGCATCTTGGACTTGGAATATTGAGCCACATATAATCCTGGCTCTCAGGAAGTTAGAGAAGGGGGATCATGAGCTTGAGGACAGCCAGGGCACTTTCAAAACTAAAATTATTTCTGTACCTTCAGAAACTACAATTCTATTTGACACGTAGACTGTAAAGTTCTGAGAGACTTCTTGCCAGGACCTCAAGATTTTTACCCTAAGAACTCTGTGTTATGATAAATGTACATTATTTAATTACTTAATTAGAATAATTGTTTTTACAGCAATAGATAACTAGCAAACATAACCAGAAACATTCATTTTTATTTTTTTAAAGTAGCATGCTGCGATCCCCCCACCAAACACGCTTATATGCACAATACGCATGCATATTCACACACAATTCTAACAGTGTACAAGTGAAAAGTGTATTCTCAAAATTATGTTTCTAACCCAAATGCACTCCTTTAGATAATATATACTGTATCTAAATAAATTTCTCATTAGTGCTGTGAATAGATACAAAGTTACTTCTGCCAAGAGTGATGTGTTGGAAGCTTGGTTACCAGTGTAACTATATGTAAAAATGGTAGAAACGTTAAAAGGTTGAGCTGGTCAGAAGTAGTTAGGTCATTAATATCAAGCTTCACAATCACAAGCTCATGGATTTTGCGGGACTCTGAATTCATTCTTTTGGGAAGACTGTCATAAAAAAATGGAGCACTGACGCTCTCTCTTACTCTGACCCCTGTCCTTTGTTCTCACCCTTTTGCAGGTGTCACACTGTGATGTAATCCACAAGGAGGTCATTACATAAATCAAATTAATGATGGCATCAGGTCCTCAAACCTCCAGAATTTTGATCTAAAACAAACAAACAACAAAAACAACAACAACAACAAAAAGTTCTTTCTATAATGCTCCATCCCAAGGATTTCATTACAAGAAATAAATTAACACAGTTACTTTCAAATTTAAAGACTGCCATAATTTCTTTTTTTTTACAGAGTGATAAAAATATTTATATTTGCATGACTTGACATTAAATTATTTAAATTAATTTGTTTTTTTTTTTGAATTTTATTTTTTTCTTATCAGTTACATTTTATTAACTCTATATCCCAGCCGTGTCCCGATCCCTCATTCCCTCCCAGTCTCTCACTCCCTCCCTCATCTCCACCGTGCCCCTTGCCAAGTCCACTGATAGGGGGGACCTCCTCCCCATTCATCTGATCCTGTTTTATCAGGTATCTTCAGGACTTGCTGCAAAGCTCTCCTCTGTGGCCTAACAGGACTGCTCCTCCCTTGGGGGGTGGGGAGGCCAAAGAGCCAGTCATTGAGTTCCTGTTAGAAACAGTCCTTGTTCCCCTCACTATGGGAAACCAATTGGTTACTGAGCTACCACAGGCTACATCTGAGTAGAGGTTCTAGGTTACATCCATACATGGTCCTTGGTTGCATGTCAGTCTCAGAAAAGACCCTGTACCCAGATATATTTAGTCCTTGTGGAGCTCCTATCCTTTCCTCATCAGACTAACTCCCCTTCTTTCTTATGATTCCCTGTACTCTGCCAAAGGTTTGGTCATGAGTCTTTTCTTTGAAAACACTGCTAGTTAGAGTCTTTCAAATGCACTCAGTAGACTCCTGTCATATGTTCAATGCGCATCCCATCTGTCTTTCTAAACGAGGATTGATAATCTTACCCCATGTCCACTCTCTTGATTATCTTTTTTAGGTGTGTAGATTTCATTATGTTTATCATATCTTATAGGTCTATATAAGTGAGTATATACCGTGTTTGAAAGACTGCCATAATTTCAATGCATCCTGAAAGTATTCCACCAAAAAAATCAGGAATCAATTTTACTTTTAAAAAAATAATTGTATAAACAATTCTATTAAATTCTATTATAATAATATACATTGTATATAATATAATGATAGAATAGAATATACTAACTCTAATAAGATCTAAGCTATTACTTAAGACAGTAAGTTTGAATTCATTATATGGCATACCATTAAAAATAAGCCACTCTCTCAAACATTTGGTGTTTTCATGATGAAAAGTTTATGCTATCAACAGAAACGTTCTCGTTTCAACACACACAAAATTAGTCTTGGGAACTATAACAAAAAGAAAGAAAAAAGAAAGTGTACCCCAAAACAAATCACAAAGTAAGTTTGCTATCAATGAACAATGACAATTCTGTGGACTGAGGCCTTTGCCGTAACATATAAACAAACCTATAAAGGTTGATTGTTATACTACTTCAGCCGACTTGTCTGCTTCCCACAAAGGCTTTTAATAGTGATGCCTTAAAGTTATTCATTACACTTACACAACAAGGAGACACTTTTCCTCTGCTAATTTAGTGTGTGTGTGTGTGTGTGTGTGTGTGTGTGTGTGTGTGTGTGTGTTTGCTTTTTTGGTGTATTGTTGTTTTTTTAAGTAGGGGCACTACAGCTTGGAAAGCCATGCAAGGGTTATTTGTTTCACAGAGATAAGCCATCTTGCTGTGAGCAAAGGGAAGCTCCCATCTCAAGCTCCTGCAGAAATGCACTGATTGGCACTCTGCTGACCTGTTGAGCTTAAGCACAGCCAGCGGAAGCCTGATTGTAATTATTCTTTTTCCTGCTCTTTCTGTATGTATCAGGTGCATCAGGGCTCTCAGGGATGTGCTGTTTAATATCAAGACCCAATAGCAGTGGAGAATTCTCCTTGCTCACTCTCTAGTAGGCAAAGAAACACACTTAACATGGCTAAGTTGTTTCCAAGCCAACTCAAACATAGCAGGACTCAGGATCGGAGCCCAGCCAAGTATTCTTAGTGGGTGGTCAATGCACATTTGTCTGTTTTAATTGAATGATCACAGAGAGCTCTAAACCCAACCGGAGCCTTAACATTTTTCCATTGTAAGTGCCAGCTTTTTACACCAAGACTTGCTGGTAGATTCAACTCTTAAAAGCTCGCTACCAGAATGTTTCTGGAAACTTTCTGTGGTGATATCTAAGATTACTCTATGTGACCAATTGAAGTTCCCTATCACAGTTTTCTACTCCCAACTGGGAGACTTAATGAACTCTCTAGTATCCTTTGGATTAATTTGTTCTCTTCTCATTTATCCAGAGTTACTTTTTGTTTTTATTTCCACACAGAATCATGTTTGATACAAAGGTCCTTTAAAGAACAGATTCTATTTGACCCTAGCTTATCGGATCTCATAAAGGCTGGCTGCATCACCTTCTTCTGTAGCCTGTCAAGGCTGCACCGCCCTCCCCCCCCGGGGGGGGGGGAAGGTGATCAAAGAGCCAGCCACTACTCCTACCAGAGAGTACCCCTACTCCTTTTACTAGGGAACCCAATTGGAGACTGAGTCTATGGGCTACATCTGAGCAGGGGTTTTAGGTCCTCTCCTATTAGTGGACTAGGGGAGAGGCATAGAGGGAGAAGAGTGAGGAAGGTTGGGATTGGGAGTAGATGAGGGAAGGGGACACAGCAGGTATACAAAGTGAATAAATTATAATAAATAATAATAATTAATAAAAAGAAGGAAAAAAAACAGATTCTAGGGATTGATATTTTTAAGTCATTTAACAGAGAAACAAAATGCATTAAACCTGTATGTAGATAGTAAACACATCCTAAAATTAAATTGTACCTTGTCAAATGATGTTTATAAATTAGACCACAAGAGCAGAAAAATATGAAGAATGGAATTTACAAATGAATAAAAAGTTCTTTTAGATTGACCATGTATAGATGCCTGGCAAAACAGCTAAGAAATTTTCACAGTGAAAGCCATGACACACACAACCATTTTGGAGCCATTGATCTAGAGCACTTGGCAGAAAGGACCTCCCTAGCCATTCTTCATAAGCTGATACTTTATTTTACTATTTACTATTTTACTAATATTTACAATAATTACTATTGCATTCATCTCCTTTCATTCAGACAAAAAAAAATGTTGTAATGAACTCAGTGGCTAGCTCATTGATCATCTCCCCATGAGGGAGGGAGGAACAGCCCTACCAGACCACAGAGGAAGACAGTGCCAGACAGTCCTGAGGAGATCTGAAAGGCTAGGGTCAGATGGAAGGAGAGGAGGACCTCCCATATCAGTGGACTAGGGGAAGGGCATGGGAGGAGAAGAGGGAGGGAGGGCAGGATTGAGAGGGGATGGGGATGAGAGAAGGGGCTAACAGCTGGGATACAAAGTGAATAAATTGTAATAAATAAAAATATATTAAAAATAAAAATAAATAAATAAAACTAATCCATTAAAAATGCTACAATGAACTGTAACAATCTGTATATGAGTTGGAATGGCAAGACATTAAAAAGAAAAATATCATGCAATGGAAGATTTGGTTTCTTTGTGTGTTATGTAAATACGTTTTTGTTTTAATTCTAGGTGTGAGATTTTAGTTGGGCTATAATTTGTCCACACCCATTAATTGTCACATGCAGGGCAAGATCTTTGCCACCTGGTAATGGCCTTCCACATGCAGCGGAGAGGAAGGCATGGTCTAGAACTCTGGGTATATAAATGTGAGGTTGAGAAAGGAATTCTGTGTGACATTCAGTCTTGGTGTGTGGCATGTAGTAGTTGGGAGAGACCAGAGATAAGACGGCTTTGCAGTTTGGAGCAGACAGACGGAGAGAAAAGCATTGGGACACAGCAGCATGGAACAGACTGCTGTGTTTGTGGTTGACAGATACCAGTATAGAGCCCTAAAAGAACTCCTTGACCTTAAATAGCTAAAAAATAAAAAATAAAGGGGTCTGCCCCCCCACCCAATAATCTTCTCTCTTTCACACATCAAATAAAGGAGAGTTTTAAAAAAGACCACAATAGGTGGCTTTCCACTACAATACTACAAACGGACAAATTAGATTAATGGGATTAATGTCATAAGATTTTTATAAAAGCTGGTCTTAAATTTCATGAGAACGGTTTAAAAAAAGAGGGGAGATCCTGACATGGTCTCAAAAATACAAAAATACAAAGACCAAGGTTAGAATGTTACAGGCCTGAAACCACACCCAACAGTGGTAAACTGCACCCCAAAGCTGTACTCCATTTCCTGCCCCACAACCCTGCCTGCCTTCTTGGAGGCCTACTGGCACCAGGGACAAGCAGGTCAGACACTGCCCCAAGCCCTTGCCTGCCATATTCCCATAAAACACACCCAACAGCCATAAACTGCATGCTACATATTGGACTTCTTTTTCCAGCCCATACCCTGCCTGTACACCATTATCAGGGATGCTAGGTGGCAATGCTATTAGGAACTCCAGAGGCAGGGTGAGCACCCAAAAGTCAGTGGCCATGCAGGCAACATCAGTTGTCAACCACAGGAGACATGCTATTGGACCTAAAGACTGAATAGTGACCAGAACTCCAGGACACTCAGGCGAAATGACAGAGAGAAAGAAAAAACAAAACAAAACAAAACAAAAAACAAAGAGAAAACATCAAAACAAGCAAACAAACACAAAACATCCATCCAACAAAGATAAACTCAGAAATCAGCATCTAAACCAATAACCTCAAAACAAGATGGCTAAAAGCCATTATAAAAAGACAATCGATGACAAATAGGACAATATGATACCACCAAAGTCCAACTATCCTACTAAAGCAAGCCATGCTGTACTAACAGAGCTGAAGAAAATTACCTTAAATCCAATCTTATAAAGATGATAGAGGCCGTTAAAGAAGAAATGAATAAATTTCTTAAGGAAACACAGGAAAATACACTCAAAGAGGTGAAAGAAATGAACAAAACTGTTCAAAATCTGAAGTGTAAATAGAAGTAATAAAGAAAAACAAACTGAGGGAACGCTGGAGATGTAAATGCTAGGGAAGAGAACAAGAATTACAAATGCAAGCATCACCAACAGAGTACAATAGATGGAAGAGAAAATCTCAGACATAGAAGATATGATAGAAGAAATTAACATATTAGTCAAAGAAAATGTTAAATCTAAAAAGTTCATGACACAAAACATCCAGAATACCATGAAAAGAATAAACTTATGAATAATTGGAATAGAATTACCAGTTCAAAGGTCCAGAAAATATTTTCAACAAAATCATAGAAAAAAAATATCCCTAATGTATTGAAAGAGATGCTTATAAACACACAAGAAGCTTACAGAACACCAGATTGGACCAGAAAAGAAAATCCTCCTGCCACATAATAATCAAAACACTAAATGTACAAAACAAAGGTATTTATTAAAAGCTGCAAGGGAAAAATACCAAGTAGCACATAAAGGCAGACCTATCAGAACTAAACTTGACTTCTCAACAGAGACTCTAAAAGCTAGAAGGGCCTACATTTCTTGCAGTCTCTAAGAAATCACAAACGCCAGCCAAGACTACTATACCCAGCAAAAGTTTCAATCACCATAGAGGAAGAAAGAAAGATTTTTCCACGACAAATTTAAGCAATATCTATCCACAAATTGAGCACTACAGAAGATACTACAAGGAAAACTCCAACAAAAGGAAGTTTAATATACCCCAGAAAACACAGGAAAAAAATAATTCCACAACAGCAAAATCAAAAGAAGGGAAGCACACAAACACATACACACACACAGACTTTACCACCACCAACATCAAAATAACAGGAATTAACACTCATTGGTCATTAATATCTCTCAACATCAATGCCCTCAATTCGATAATAAAAAGACACAGGTTAACTGAATGGATGCAAAAACAGGATCCATCATTCTGCCGTAAACAAGAAACACACCTCAAAATCAAAGATAGACATTACCTCAGAGCAAAAAGCATGAAAAGATTTTTCAAGCAAATAGACTCAAAGAGCAGCTGGAGCACCAATAACTCAGGCACTAAACACAACAATTAATAAGTTGGACCTCGTGAAATTGACAAGCTTCTATAAGGTGAAGAACACTGTCAAAAGGACAAAATAGCAGCCGACATAATAAAAAAAAATTTCACCAACACAACATTAAACAGAGGACTGATATCTGAAGTATATAAAGAACTCAAGAAACTGGATATCAACAAACCAAATAAACTGTTTTAAAAATAAAGTACAGATCTAGAGAATTCTCAGCAGATGAATCTCTAATGGCTGAAAAGCACACACAGAAATGTTCAACATCCTTAATTATCAAGGATTGTCAATTCAAAATGACTCTGATTTCCATCTTACAAATTACATCTTTTTTTAACTTTTATTAATTACACTTTATTCATTTTGTATCCCTCCATAAGCTCCTCCCTCCTCCCTTCCTGGTCCCACCCTCCCCCCCTTTCTGCATGCATGCCCCTCCCCAAGTCCACTGATAGGGGAGGTCCTCCTCTCCTTCTTTCTGATCTTAGTCTATCAGTTCTCATCAGAAGTGGCTGCATTGTCAGGGTGCAGACTGTCAAAGCAGATGCTGAGCCTGATGGCCAACTGACGGGCAGAGTGAATGGAATTTTATGTAAGAAGTGGGAAATAGTAAGAGCTGGAGAGGACAGGAACTCCACAAGGAGAGCAACAGAACAAGATAATTTGAACACAGGGAACTTCCCAGAGACTCATACTCCAACCAAGGGCTATCCGTGGAGATAACCTACAACAAATTACATCTTATGAGAATGGTTAAGATAAAAAACTCAAGCTACAGCACATGTTTGCTAGGATATGAGGCAAAGGAAACACTTCTCCATTGCTGGCGGGAGTATAAACATCTACATCTATTTTGCAAATCAATTTGGCAGTTTCTCAGAAAATTGGGAATAGTTCTATATCAGGACCCAACTCTACCACTCCTGGTCATATACCCAAAGGATGCTCCACTGCCACCACAAGAACATCTGCTCCACTATGTTCATAGGAGGTTTATTCATAATATTCATAAACTGAAAACAAGCTGGATGTTTCTCTACCAAAAATGGATAAAGAGAATGTAGTAATTTACACATGGACTATTGCCTCCTAGAATGACTATAAAAAAGATATTAAACAAAGAAGTACTGATGAATATTTGAAGAAAATAGAATTCAGTCCTACTCATAAAATAAACTTAAGATTCACATTAAAAAAGCTAAATGTTTATCAAACCAGTAAACATAAATTTAGTATAAGTCCCAGTATCTGTTCCTAAACATATATTCAAAATATTGAATGTATATGAGCACAAAAAAATCCATATGAATAGTCATAGAAGTACTAAGAAAAAAAAAAAACCTTTACGTGAAAAAAACCTTTAAGTGAAAACAATCCAAAGACCATCAGTTAATGAATCAAGAAATAATGCACTGAGTATATACTGTATATAATGTAATACATGCATCTATAAAAGAGATGACACGTTGATTCAAACCATATCATACAAGAATATTAAAACAACACCCTAAATTTAAAATGTCAGAGATAAATATCAAATAGTATCTTATTTTATTCTCATTAATTAACAAGAATATATAAATTTATAGGAAGAAAGAACTGTTAATCAAGAAGTAGAGAGAAGTGCAAAGTAGAGTCTGGTAATGTTCACAACTGTATAATTTTAGTTAAGCCTAACGAAAATATTAATATCACACATATGGATACAAAATATAAAATATATAGCATAATTTGTTACAGATAACTTTAAAATCATTGGATATTTTAATTATATCTCAGAAAAGGGGAACTTCCAGTTGAAATTAAGAGAAGTTGAGATATAAGAAGAAAAACGTTCTTTTTAATTTTTATTTTTTTATCTTTATTAATTACATTATATTCACTTTGTATTCCACATGTTGATCCCTAACTTTTCCCCTCCCAATTCTACCTCCCCTTCCTCTCATCCACCCATGGCCCTCCTCCAGTCCATTGATAGGAAAGATCTTTCTCCCCTTCCTTCTGATCCTAGTCTATCAGGTCTCATCAGGATGGGATGCTTTGCCTTCCTCTGTGGCCTGGTACGGTTGAACGCCCCCTGAGGGGGAGGTGATCAAAGAGCAGGCCAATCAGTTCATGTCAGAGACAGTCCCTGTTCCCATTACTATGGAACCCACTTGGACACTGAACTACCATGGGCTACATCTGTGTAGGGGTTCTAGGTTATCTCTATGAATAGTCCTTGGTTGGAGTATTAGTCTCAGAAAAGACCTTTGTGCCCAGATTTTTTTTCCTGTTGCTCTACTTGTGGAGCTCCTGAACTCCCCAGGTCTTGGCTAACTCTCCAGGTCATTGGTCTCCAATGTTTGGTTATAAGTCTTAGTATCTGCTTTGACACCCTGTTGGGAAGAATCTTTCAGAAGTCCTCTCTGGCAGGCTCCTGTCCTGTTCAGTGTGTTTTCCTTTTCTGATGTCCATCATCCTTGCCTTTCTGAATGAGGATTGAGCATCTTACCTAGGGTCCTCCTTCTTAATTAGCTTCAATAGGTGTACAGATTTTAGTATGTCTATCCTATATTATGGTCTAATATCCACTAATAAGTGAGTGTATACCATGTGTGCCTTTCTGCTTCTGGAATACCTCACTCAGGATGATCTTTTCCAGTTCCAACCATTTGCCTGCAATTTTCATTATTTCCTTGTTTTTAATTGCTGAGTAGTATTCCATTGTGTAAATGTACCACAATTTCTGTATCCATTCCTCAATTGAGGGGCATCTGTGTTGTTTCCAGGTTCTGGGTATTACAAATAAAGCTGCTACAAACATGGTTGAGCAAATGTCCTTGTTGTGTAATTGACCATCTTTTGTATATATATGCCTAAGAGTGATATAGCTGGATCTTGAGGTAGCACTATCCCTAATTGTCTGAGAAAGCACCAGATTGATTTCCAAAATGGTTGTACAAGTTTACATTCCCACCAGCAATGAAATAAAGTTCCTCTTTCTCCACAACCTCTCCAGCATGTGTTGTCACTTGAATTTTTCATCTTAGCCATTCTGAAGGGTATAAGGTGAAATCTCAGTCATTTTGATTTGCATTTTCCTGATGAGTAAGGATGTTGAGCATTTTTTAAAGTGTTTCTCTGCCATTCAGTATTCTTCTATTGTAAATTCTGTGTTCAGGTCTGTACCCCATTGTTAACTGGATGACTTGATTTGTTGCTTTTTAACTTATTGAGTTCTTTATATATTTAATAATATAATATTAAATTAATCTGGATATTAACCCTCTGTCAGATATAAGGTTGGTGAAGATCCTTTCCCAATCTGTAGGCTGTCGTTTTGTTCTGATGAAAGTTTCCTTCACTTTACAGAAGCTTTTCAGTTTTATAAGGTCCCATTTACTAATTGTTGATCTTAGAACCTGTGTTGCTGGTGTTCTGTTCAGGAAGATGTTTCCTGTGCCCATGAGTTCAAGGCTCTTCCCCACTTTTTCTTCTAACAGGTTTATTTTGTCTGGTTTTATATTGAGGTCTTTGGTCCACTTGGACTTTAGTTTTGTGCAGGGAAATAAGTATGGATCAATTAGCATTTTCTACATGTAGACATCCAGTTAGACCAACACCATTTGTTGAAGATGTTATCATTTTTCCATTGTATGGTTTTGGCATCTTTGTCAAAAATCAGGTGTTCATAAGTGTATGGGTTTATTTGTGGTTTGTCTATTTGATTCCATTGATCCACCATTCTATTTCTATGCCAGTACCATGCAGTTTTTACTATTGTTGCTCTATAGTACAGCTTGAGATCAGGGATGGAGATACCTCCAGAAAATCTTTTATTGAAGTAGATTGTTTTAGTGACTCTGAGTTTCTTGTTATAAAGTTGAGAATTTTTCTTTCAAGGTCTATAATACTTGTGTTGATAATTTGTTGAGAATTGCATTGAATCTGTAGATTGCTTTTGGTAAGATGGCCATTTTTACTATGTTAATCCTGCCAAGGCACGAGCATGGGAGATCTTTCCATCTTCTGATATATTCTTCTATTTCTTTCTTCAGAGACTTGAAGTTTTTTTCATACAAGTCTTTGACTTGCTTGGTTAGAATCACACCAACGTACTTTATGTCTTTTGTGGCTATTGTGAAGGGTGTTATTTCCCTAATTTCTTCTCAGTCCTTTTGTCTTTTGTGTACAGGAGGGCTACTGATTTTTTTTTTGAGTTAATTTTGTATCCAGCCACTTTGCTGAAGGTGTTTATCAGCTGTAGGAGTTCTCCAGTAGAATTTTTGGAGTCACAAAGGTATACTCTCATATTATCAGCAAATAGTGACACTTTGCACTCTTCCTTTCCAATTTGTTTCCCCTTGATCTCTTTTAATTGTCTTATTGCTTTAGCTAGGACTTTAACATATGCTGGAGAGGGTGTGAAAAAAGGGGAACCATCCTCCATTGATGGTTGGAATGTAAACTTGTACAATCACTTTGGAAATAAATCTGGTGCTTTCTCAGACAATTAGTAATAGTGCTACCTCAAGATCCAGCTATCCCACTCCTGGGTACATATCCAAAAGATGTTCAAGTATACAAGGACATTTGTTCAACCATGTTTGTAACAGATTTATTTGTAATAGTCAGAAGCTAGAAACAACCTAAATGTCCCTCAGTTGAGGAATGGATACAGAAATTGTGGTACATTTACATTGTGGTACACAATGGAATACTACTCAGCAATTGAAAACAAGAAAATCATGAAACTTGTAGGCAAATGGTGGTAACTAGAGAAGATCATCCTAAGTGAGGTATCCCAGAAAGAGAAAGACACACATGATATATACTTACTTATAAGTGGATGTTAGGATAACCATACTAAAATCTGTACAGAAAAGAAGCTAATCAAGAAGGAGGACCCAGGGTAAGATGCTCAATCCTCATTCAGAAAGGCAAATGGGAGAGACATTGGAAGAGGGGAAAAAACAAACAAACAAACAAACAAAAAAAAAAAAAAAACAGAGTACAGGACAAAAGCCTGCCAGAGAGGGCCTCTGAAAGACTCTACCAAGCATGGTATCAAAGCAGATGCTGAGACTTTAGCCAAACTTTGAGCAGAGTGCAGGGAATCTTATGAAGGGGTTGGGGGTTTAGTTAGAAAGACCTGGAGGGGAAAGGAGCTCCACAAGGAGAGCAACAGAACCAAAAAATCTGGGCACAGGGATCTTTTCTGAGACTGATACTCCAAACAAGGACCATTCATGGAGATAACCTAGAACCCCTGCACAGATGTAGCCCATTGCAGCTCAGTCTCTAAGTTTGTTCCCTAGTAATGGAAACAGGGACTGTCTCTAACATGAATTCAGGGGTGGCTTTTTGATCACCTCCCCCCTTAGGGGAGAGCAGCCTTACCAGGCCACAGAGAAAGTCCAGAAGATCTAGTCCTGATGACACCTGATAGACTAGGTTCAGATGGAAGGAGAGGAGGACCTCCTTTATAAGTGGACTAGGGGACGGGCATAGGAGAAGAACAGGGAGGGAGGGTGGGAGCGGATAAGAGAAGGGGCTACCGCTGAGATACAAAAGGAATAAAGTATAATTAATAAAAATAAATACATTTTTAAAAAGAATGGGGAAATGTAAGAGCTATAACTATGCCATCTTCATTACCTTTATTTCCTAATATATTTTAAATCAACTATTGTGTCAATTGTCAAAAACAATTATTTTCCCTTCCTTTCTTATTTGTATTTTATGACTCACCCTACAGAGGAACACCGAAAAATTTTAGTTGAGACTTTAGAAGTTATTTCAACATCACAGAAATACTTATTCACTAAGTTTCTTTTCCTTTCTCAACTGGAGATTTGAAAATTAAAAATTCAATAACATTGTGATGATCATTTTAGTTTAATCTCAGTTATTTTACTGGCTCCAAATAAATGCAGGATTTTTAACAAATTCATAAAATCAGAAACTTTGAAAGATTGAAAGATAACTTCACGGCATAAAAACTGCCAGAATCTCACAATCTCTCCTCATGGTTTCTATAAATAAAGACATCAGCCTGTAGTATAAGCACTAGGGAGACACGTAATAAAACTTGAGTGAGCAATATATTAAAAAGAAATCTGCCCTTTAGAGATAATGGATGTTCTCTCCACTCTATGAATGCATGAATGCAGCACTCATTAACACTAATGGAAGCCACATACAAGCATCAAGAAAATACACGTAGAGGAACAGACTTCCAGAACTGGGAAAGACATCTGATCTGTCACTGAGTATGAAAGAACTCCTGCAATCTGGACATAGAATTTAAACAAAGCATTTAAAGTACTGAAGTACTCAAAGAACATGCCAATCCTTTGCCAATTTTCTTTCTTCTTCAGAGATCACTTACAGTCATTTCCACGTTGCTGTGTCCCTCAGATGAATGGATATTAAGACACTTGCTTCAAAGTAATGAAGCTAATGAATTAATTAAGCAGCATAAGCCTTATCAACTACCACATCATAAATTGGTGGTTCGGTAAAGTTTAGCTGCTTTTACAATATCACTTAGATTTTCTGCATAGAAATTTCTCTTGATATCGGCTATCAATAAATGTTTCTGATCTCAAGGAATCTTTATTGTTGCTGAATTCAAAGGCTCTTGATCACAGATTTCCTGCTGGTGTTTCTGGAGGCTTAGGATAGCTGCCTGAAGCTTTGTGATACTTGAAAGGTTGTATTTCAAGTATTGACAGCATTTAATGGGAATTTAATTAAGCAAAACATAAATATAATTTATTTCAAATATCTGAGTGTTATATTAAAATTCATGTTGAAAATCAGGGCAATTTTATTGTTTTTTTAACTTAAATATCTTTGGTGACACTTCTTAGGAGATACAAAGACTGTTTTCGATTCCAGCAATGCAGTTCAGAAATGTTATGAAATAGTCTCTGTCCTGTGTTCAACGGCATGACAACTCTTCTGCATTCCTCCCAGCTGAGAATGTTTGGGTTTCTTTGAGCCATTCATTACTGTGTTTCAGTGCATCATTATTTTAGAAGTTTTCTAAACTCATTTATCTGCATTTTTCTACTAAAATTAAATCCCAGAAGATTCTAATTCTCTATCTCCCCTCGCTATTTTCCCTTTCCTTCCTTCTTTTTCTCTTTCATTTTCCTCTCCAAGGATAGAGCATTATCATTTCTCCTTCCCATGTAATAATATCAAACCAGTAGACTGTATTGAGTTGTCAAGGGTCACTTAAGTCACAAACTGAAAAGACTTAAAACTGAAAACTACCATAACATTGTAGTTTCCATAATTATCAAATAAATAAGCATGCTCCTAAAGTATTTAGAGAAAAATAGAATTCATACATTTTAAGATCCAAAATTGGATAGGGGAGTGAAAAAGAAAGATTTTGACTGACAGAAAGCCTACAAACAAGATCCAACAAATCCTGGGAGGAGCAGGCAAGAGCAAAACTTCTGAAGTAGGAAATCACCTATATCCCTGGCATTATAATTTTAGGTGTTATTATAACACACTGTGCATAACTCAACAAGATTGATATCTTGAGATACTTAGTAATTTTAGTGAGTTGCCACTAATATATCTGGTATATTTTAAGCCTACTACACTCCACAGCAACAGATCTTTCCGCAGGGAAACCAGGAAGAACCATTCCTAAAAACTGTCAGCGAGGCAACCTTCCTTGGCTATTGAGTTATCATGAGAATCATCAAATTAAGAAATGTTTTCTCCTATATATGTCACAAATGTAAATATTACAAACCATAGGACATATACAGTGTAAAATAGCTTCCCATTTTTAGAGCCAAATTGTATCAGAGCCAAATTGTTTCACATGTTCAAAGATGTGAGACAATTTCAGAGTGCTATAATAAGACTATAGCATATTGGAACTATAATATCAATAATCTCCAAAATATATTTTAAAGCATATAATTTTCTATTCTTATTCAAAAGAAACCTTTTTCAATTCCAATTTTCAAAGGACCTATGAATTCTCTGTTTGAAATGATGAACCATATAGAATTCTAGAAACCACTACCTATTATTCTAGTACCATTAAGATAATCAATCTTTTGCATTGTAAAATCACTATGTTCCCAAGCTGAGTTGGCTCATCCTTTAATCATAGCACTTAGGAGGCAGAGGCAGGTGGCTATCTCTGAGTTTGAGACCAGCTTGCTCTACAGAACTATTTCCAACATAGCCAAGCTACACAGAGAAACCTGTCTCGAAACACACACACACACACAATTAATTAATTAATTAATACAAGAAACAAACAAAAAAGTAGTATGTGGAGCCAGAGACATGGTTCAGTGCATAAAAGTGTTTGACGTTCAAGCTCATAGCCATAGTTAGCTTCTTGGAACCCGTGTAAAGGAGGAAGAAATATACTCCACCAGTCATTTTCTGACTCCTACAAGGCTGCCATCTCACATGTAGACTAAAACTTAATAAATAAATAGTTTTAATGAACTGTTATTTTTGAGGCTAGGATATAAGTATATCATTTTCCCCTTCCCTTTCCTCAGTCAGTTTTATCTTCTCCCAAAATCAGTTATTAGATTTGTTAATTCTTTGTATTGTTTTCATTGTTTCGCTCTCATTTTTTTTTAAATTGTTACTCTTAATTTTATTGTTTCTTGATGTAGAATGGGTTAGGATTTGGTTTGTTCTTGTTTTTGAGTTACATCATTAAGCCATTTATGTGTGCTCCTCCTGATTTTTTAATGTAGTCACATAGAGCTATAAATTTCCCTTGTAGAACTGTACTAAATTTGTCCCAGATGTTTTGTTGTGTGGGTTTCATTTTCACTTAGTCCCAGGAAGATTTTTATTTCTTTCTTGATTTCTTCTTTGATCCATTCATCATTCAGTAATGAGTTGTTTAATCTCTGTGAGTTTGTGTATTTACTAGAGACTTGTATATTGTCAGTTTTAAAATTTATTCCATTTTGGTCAGATAGAATACAGAGTTATTCCAGTCCTTTGAAACTGTAAAAATGTGTTTAATATCCCAGGGTGTCGTCTATCTTAGAGAAGATTCCATGTGCTCCGGAGTGGAATTTGTATCCTTTGGTATTTGAATGGAAAATTCTGTGTTTATCTGTTAAATTTATGTGTTGTATGATGTCCTTTAATTCTAATTTTTTTCATTTTGTTCATATGACCTGTCTACTAGAGAAAATGAGGTATAGAAATTGCTTACCATTAATGGGGTTATGTTAACCTGAGTCTTTAAATCCAATAATAGTTATTTTTAAATGAAATTATTGCTTCATAGAGTTGTTACATATATCATTAGGTTGATAACATCTTCTTGCTAACTATTCCTTTGGCTGGAATGAAGTATCATTCTTCATATCTTTTGATTAGCATAAGCTTGCAGTCATTTTTCTAATATTAACCCCTGCTTATTTCTTTTTCTTATTTGGTTGGACTACTTATGTCCATCTTTTTGTTCTAAAGCATTATCTATCTTTAATGCTAAGACATGTTTCTTGGAGACAACAGTTAGAAAGATTTTGTTTCTTGATTCATTCAACCAATCTGTCTTTTTTTTCTTGATATTGTGGTTTTTATTTATAGGCTTGTAAACTTTGTTCTCTAACTTTGTTATGCTATAGTAGCAAGAGTGAAGAGAAAATAGAGCTGTTTTTGATGACTTGGCACTGAAAGACTATCCTAAGGGAATATTTTGAAAAACACAAAAACATTGTATTCAAAAGATTGACCACAGCAGTATTTGTAAGACCGAAAATTTGGAAATAACTTAAATTTCCAACAACAGGACATTTAATTGGGTAAATAAATGATATTTTCATTTTAAAAATAAGCTTTTCAGGACTAGAGAGATGGCTCTGCTGTTAAGACCACATACTATACTTATAGAATACCCTAGTTCAATATCCAGCACCCACATCAGACAGCTCACAGCTAAACTTATAACTCAAGCTTGAGAAGATCTGATGCCTCTTGTCTCTCCAGGTACCAGCACACATGTGCACATACATACACAATAATTAAAGTGCCAAAATGGCCCCTTTAAGCCTGTGCTTTTCCTAGCCTTTGAACCACTGCCTTTTCCATTTTCTTTAATTACAATAGCTAATTTTTCTTTTCTACAGAAGATGACTGAACATGATAAAACACATCAAAGCAAACTGGCCCTATGTAACACAAATTATTTCTCATTGTATCGACAATCTTCATGAGAGTTTAAATAACATTTCTGTAACATGGACATAATAGGCACATTTTTAATCTTAACTCTTGAATAATTTCAAAGCCAATATTGGCTACATAATGAGTTCAATGCTAACCCATGCTATATATGAAGACCAAAGACAAAAACAAAACAAACAAACAACAGATCATTTTGTACCTCACTCTGCAACAGCAAAGAAAAACTGGGCTAAGTGGAAAAGATATTATACCTGCTATATATCGTGAATAAAATAAACTTTCAACATTTCATTGTTATAACTGTTAACAGGAGTCAAGTCAGTACAATGAGGCTAGCAAGAACTGTTTTATAACCTCACATTTGTATGCACAATTTACTGAAATTTTCTTTTTAGGCTGAGAACAATACCTGCTAATTGATGGGCATTAAGTTAATTAGGGACCACAAAGCACTAATTGCAGAGAACAGAAGACGCACTAACACACATGCCTCACAAAATAGCAAGTGGCCAAGATAACGTCTTTCACAGTATATGACCTCAGTAAGCACAGCTCTCCATGGCTTTCTGCAAAAGCTAATTTTGTATGATGAAAACATGTCCTTGGAAGCCTAGAATGACCATATACAACTTTTCATTATTTCTTCTTTCTTTGTTTTTAAATTATTTTCTTACATACATTTTATTAACAATTGTGTGCATGTGGGTGATAAATGTATGCATGCCCCACATCTCTCTCTCTCTCTCTCACTCTTTCTCTGTGTGTGTGTGTGTGTGTGTGTATACATGTGTGCATGCAGATTCTCCAGATTACATGTTACGTGTGTAAAGATCACAGACCATTTTTGGAAGTCATTTCTCTCCAACTATCACGTAAATAATAGAGATTGACCTCAGGTCATCAAGCATGGTGGAAAGTGACTTTACTCATTGATCCATCTCTTTGGCCCACTCTGCTTTTTCCCTTTAAAACACACTCAACAGTCAAAAAGTAAGAAATAAAGCAATTTATTGAACTTTCCAGAACATGATTTTTTTGTTGTTGTTGTTTCAGCTTTCATCAATTTAGTTCAGTCCCTCTTCTATTTTGAGTTCCAAAGCTAATTACCCTAAGACTATGAAGATGTGGAATTGAAATTTAAATTATAAAATGATTTGAGGTAAAAAGGAAAAGTCTTACTTTGCATTTAATTTAAATAAAGATGCTAAATCAACTATCCAGTGCTTCCCTTTACAAAACTTTAGACCTCTGTCACAGTCAGTTCTGTAAAAACTGATGTCCCTCTTATGTACTTTTAGGAAGACCCTAAACACTCACTCCACAATTATAGGAAAATATTTAACAAATATTTTAAATTATAAATATCTTATAACTTGCAAGATCAAAACAGAAGCATCAAATGCATGAGAAGTAAACTTGCAAAGCACATTACAAGCTTATCCCAAATGTCTTATCAAAACAAAGCTTTTGATATGAATAACAGAAAAAACAGTATAAACAAAATCTTAATGAAAGATTTAATGGCCCATACTTCTTACATCCATTTTCCAGTGCTTCCTTCTTGTCCATTTATATCTATGTTACTCCCAGCACAAATACTAGACCTATAAAATAGGATAAACACACTAAAATCTGTATACCTAAAGAAGCTAAACAAGAAGGAGGACTCTGGGTAAGATGATCAACCCTCACTTAGAAAGACAAATGGGATGGATATTGGAAGAAGGAGAAAACAAGGAACAGGACAAGAGCCTACCACAGAGGGCCTCTGAAAGACTCTACCTATCAGTGTATCGACGCAGATACTGAGACTCATAACCAAAACTTGGGCAGAGTGCAGGGAATCATATGAAAAAAGGGGGAGATAGTAAGACCTGGAGAGGAAAGGAGCGCCACAAGGACCAAATATATCTGGGCACAGGCGTCTTTTCTGAGGCTGATACTCCAACAAAGGACCATGAATGGATATAACCTAGAACCCCTGGTCAGATGTAGCCCATGACAGCTTAGCATCCAAGGGGGTTTCCCTAATAAAGGGAACAGGGACTGTCTCTGACATGAACTCAGTGGCTGGCTGGCTGCCCTCCCCCCCAAGGGAAGAGCAGACTTGCTAGGCCACAGAGGAGGACATTGTGGCCAGTCCTGATGAGACCTGATAAACTAGGATCAGATGGAAGGGGAGGAGGGCCTCCCCTATCAGTAGACTTAGAGAGGGGTAGAAAGGAGATGTGGGAAAAAAGGTGGGGTTGGAAAGGAATGAGGGAGGAGACTACAGCTGGGATACAAAGTAAATAAACTGTGATTAATAAAATAAATAAATAAATAAAAAATAACACTAGCTCTTGTTCCTATTTATCAATATACTACATTTTCCTATGTACTTTTCAAACAAGGTTTTCAAGTCCATGCACAGGTCTTTGGCTGTTTGATGGAGGCCCAGATTTGTGTTACAGAATTCTTATCAGGTCTACTCTAAACTCAAAATTTACTCTGCCTCTTTTTTAGGACTTAATAGCTAAAACCCAAATTTAATGGGTAAAAGCATTTTTTATTAAAAAAAGTGAGAAAAATAAACTAAAAAAAGAATAAAGAAGACTGTGGTAATTGGAACACAATAAGCTCAAAACACAAAAGGCAATGGAGTTACATTAAAATAAGTATAATTTAAAAGTCAAATTTAAATGCAAGCAAAAAGCACATGAAATCAAGTTTCTTTTAGCCATCAGGAACAGACAATATTATTTGCCACAAAGCTCTTAAGTTTCAGTAATGAAATAATGTAATGTTTAAAATATGGAGAAAACCACTGTAAAAGCTAAATAGTGTTACTATGGCAACTGAAAACACTTCAACTAGTCTTAGGCACTAAGAAAAGTGGAAATGAAGTCTTGCTCCATGGGAAATATTAGAGAAGGATTTGCAACAGATTTGTTATACTTTGACTTCATAAATAACCCAGTAATATTTAAAAAGCTTATATATCTTACATTAGATTACGTTCTATGTGTTAGAAAATAAACCAAAACATAACTTTGAGAGTCATAATTCTAATATATCAAAACTATAAAGAATACATATGGTGTTTCAAGATAAAGATGGCACAGTTTCACTTCCTTTCATTGCTTTTTTTTTTTTTTTTTTTTTCCTGGAATGTGCCAGAACTGCTGACAGATACTGTGGATAACCTAATATAGAAGTACAATTACTCTTATGTGTAGGAAAAAAAAGTGAACAGGGAAATAAAAGGCTAATCGTACATAGAACTGTACACACCATGTCTGCATGCTTTATGGCAACTGTCAGAGGGTAGTTAAAGGGGAGCACAGGAAACAGTTTCTGACATACAAAGAACATGTGATGAATTCTAGAAATTGTAAGAAGGAGAAAATAATAATTATATACTTGAGACCTAGACATAGAGTATCTTATACAAAAATTAAGACTTTGGCCTGCAGCCTTTTTATTGAAATACTAATAAAAAATGAAATGTTTTCATTTCAAAGAAAAATTTAATTTGTGATATTATTGCTTAACTATCTTTTGGGAACAAACATCAAAGAATCTTGAAAAAAGGTGCTTTTTTTCTTTTTTAATAATTTTATTTATTTTTTATAATTTATTCACTTCATATCCTGATTGTAGCCCCCTCTCTTGACTCCTCCTGGTATCACGCTCTCTCCCTATTTTGGTCTATTCCCTTCTGCTAGTCCACATAAAGTAGAAGTTTTCCTCCCCTACCATATAACCTCAGCGTATCAAGTCTTTTTTTATTTTCTTTCTTTTATTATTCTAATTTTTTATTTTTTATATTAATCAAAAGTTATTTACTTTGTGTCCCAGCCATAGCCCCCTCCTTCATTCCCTCCCAATCCCACCTCCTCCCAATTCCTCATTTCCTCCCTACCGTTTCCAAGTCCACTGTTAGGAGAGGTTCTCCTCCTCTTCCATCTGACCCTAATTTATCAGGTATCTTCAGGATTGGCTCTAATGTCCTCTTCTGTGGCCTAGCCAGGCTGCTCCTCCATCGGAGGGGGAGGGGAGGTCAAAGAGCCAGCCATTGAGTTCATGTCAGAAATAGTCCCTGTTCCCCTTACTAGGGAACCCACTTGTATAGTGTATCAAGTCAGAATGGCTAAGATCAGAAACTCAAGTGACAATACATGCTGGAGAGGATGTGGAGAAAGGGGAACAGTCCTCCATTGCTGGTGGGTGTGCAGACTAGTACAGCCACATTAGAAATCAATCTGGTGCTTTCTCAGAAAACTGAGAATAGTCCTACTTCAAGACCTAGCTATTCCATTCCTGGGTATATACCAGAAAGAGGTTCCACCATACAACAACAAAAAAACCATTTGCTCAGGTGTGTTCACAGCAGTTTTATTCATAATAGCCAGAAACTGGAAACAACCTAGATGTCCCTCAACCAAAGAATGGATTAAAAAAAAATGTGGTACAGTTACACAATGGAATGTCACTCAGCTATTAACAACAAGGAAATCATGAAATTTGTAGGCAAGCGGATGGAACTAGAAAAGAACAAAAGGCTTTTATATAAGTCGGTGCTCATTGGCCATTTCCAGCTGAGTTCTGGCTCCACAGCTACATTTCTACTCTTGAAAACTGTCTTGTTCTCTTATGAGGCTGAAGGAACAGTTCCAGAATTGAACACTGTCTTCTTACAGTATATTTACAGAAGCAAAAATATCAGAACCTCAATGTTGAAGACTTCAAGCTTTGAATCAAATTCTTTTGATTCCTCAGAATCACTAGAGTCAGAACATGTGCTTAACTAATGAGGTAAGTGGCATTGAAAAGCATAGCAGTGAGTGAGGAGGCACTCAAAGTTTTGGCTAACATGGAAAAGAATCACTCAGAAGGTCGCAACACCTATCACAGAAAATTCTAACTTGCCTGCCTTTAAATTTGTTTTTGTTACTAATAAATATATAACATTGCACACCAAGGTCATATAATTCTTGAGACCACCTGTTTGTTACTTTGATATGAGAAGACAGGCAATACTCTCATCATGAATAAAACATTTATAGGAGGTATTCAAGGATGACTACTTCAAGCAATAATTTGAAGGCACATTACAACTTCATAAAATATGCACACTCCAATAAAAATGGAAAGCAAAATTAATAACCATCTCAGCTGATATATTTCAAAGACCCTATTTGGGATTCATGTGTATTTATTGTTTTATTTTACCCTCTGTTATCAAATAATTTAATTTGGAAGTATTTATAATCAGAATATTAAATGTCTACACTGGTTATTTGTGGTTATCCACATAGGAAATATATATAGCACTATGTTGTGTAAATAAGTATTAAAACTTAACCAACCACTTCCCTATAAAATAACTAGTTAGTTCACGGACATAACAAAATATGATGACCAGATATTTAAAATGAGTCATATTATATTTTATAATTGATTGTTTAACTTCATCAGAGTTAGATAACCATGTTCTTCATTTGTAATGTTAACTGATGAGCTAGTTTCTATAACCATGAACAATTACCCCTCACCATTGGAAAAAAAATCTTTCCTGTGTTTTGATTCCTGGGAATTTCATCATTCTATACAAGTAGTGTGCACACTGCTTTTCTGACCAGTTTCATCAAGACAGGAATTTTAGTGTTCCTTGGGAAGTGTCGTGACTAGCAAGGCTGAGGAGAGTACTTGGTGGGTAAGTGCTTGTCACAGAAGCATCAGAACCTGAGTTCAGAACCTTAGGATCACATAAGAAAGTTCATCTAATGGAAGTATCTGTCATGTCCTCCCTGTGGGAAAGAGAATAAGCAGATTCCTGGGGTCTGCTAACTCCTGAGTAGCCAGTTCTTTGAAATCAATGAGCTCTGTGTTCATCATATCTCAAATAAGGAGAATGGTGAGTTACTCTTCCAAGTAGACAGCTTCATATCCATGCCTATGCAAGTGGATTGGTTTAAAATCAGTGGCCTACAAAGCCAAACAAAATAAAACCAAAAATGCATGAAAGCAGGATGGGTAGTTGTTGAAAGGAAGAGGAATGGGGATGGGAGGAGAATAAACGAGGGTAGAGGGATGAATGTGAGCAAAATGTATATACATGTACGAAGTTGTCAAATACAAAATGCATGTGCATGTATGAAACTGTCAAATACAAAATATTTTCTTTTAATTATAGATGCAGAGACTCACAGCTAAATATTAGATGAAGCTCAGGAAATCTTGTGGAAAAGGAAGATGAAGGATTGATGAGTACAAGAAAACTTACAGAATCAACTAACCTCGGTTCATAGGGACTCAACAGAAACTAAACAACTAACCAAAGACTATGAATGGGGCTGAGATAGGTCCCCTACATACATACAATAGATGTGCACTGTGGTTTTCATGTGTGTCACCTAAAAATGGAGCAGGGGCTGTATCTGACACTGTTGCCTGCCTTTGGTTCCCTTTCCCCTAACTGGGCTGCCTTGTCTACCCTCAGTGGAAGAAGTGTGCATTCCTACTGCAACTTGTTAAGCCAAGGGGAGTTGATGTCCACGGAAGGCCTCCACTCTTCTGAGAATAGAGGGAGGGAGGTTGCAGGGAGGAGAAAGAGAGGGACTGAAAAAAGAGGAGAGAGAGGAAGCTGTGATTGGGATGTAAAGTAAATGATAAATAAGGAAGGAAAATAATTACTCAATTAAAAAAAAAAAGAGGGCTAAGCGGGTTTAAGACTTGGGTCTGCCTTGGGGCTTTCTGTCCCGTGGTTTTTTTGTTTTGTTTTCTTTGTTTGTTTTGATGGTACTGTATTGAATAAACAGATCTTGCACATCCTGGGCACGCATTGCACTACTAAAAAAATTAAATTAAATTAAAATTAAAACAAAAAAAATAAAGTTAATTTGAAAAATATAAAAATAAGATAGACAGTGATAGAGGAAGATAGTTGATGTCAAACTTTAACTTCCATGTCTGTACACATGAGCAAATAAACCCACACACAAGGTCCAAACACATATATATACAACACATGCTCACAAAATATCTTGTTTTTATTAATAAATGGCATATTCATAAATATAATCCCATTATCATTTGTTACTATGACGATTGTCATTTTAAAATGAACTTTTTTTTTCAGCATCTAATCAAATGCCCTACATATCCTATAAACAGTCAAGGACATGGCTATTAGATTCTGATAGACAATGAGAAAATCTCTCCCTTTTCATTAACTCAAGGTCAAGTGATTAGCAATCTACAGAATCTCTTATTTTTAATTTTTACTAATGTATTTTATTCTTTTTTTTTAAAATGTATTCTTCTGTCATATATTACATGCTGACTGCAGTTTCCCCTCCTTCCCTTCCCCAGTCTCTTCCCCCAACCTCTACTCTCCCAACTCCATTGCTGCTCTGAGAGGAGCAGGCCTCTCAGGGTCATCAACCAAACTCGGCATAAGATGTTACAAAAAGAACAGGTATATACCCTCACATCATGGCTGGACAAGACAACCTAGTAGGAAGACAAGGGTCCCAAAAACAGGCAAAAGACTCAGAGACAGCTCCCACTCCGACTCCCACTCCCCACCAAACTACACAACCATAACATGTATGCAGAGGACTTGGATCTGACCCAATACAAATCTGATAAACACCATTACTACAAGAAGTATATCCCTTCACAGTTATAGGTCCAAGCACAGTTAGGAGGTGAGGAGAACTTTAGTCATCTTAGGGTAAGCCAGCCAGGAGCACCTTCTTTGGCTGTTTTGATCACTCTATATCTTTCCAGGTTACTCTAAGCAGTACACTCTGCCTGGAATTAGTGTAGTTCAATACTTGAGATCATGTTACATCGTGGCCTTGTGATTGGTAGAAATGAAAACTATGAACCTTCAAGTCTGTGATTGGTAGAATTACCATCGTTTGAGATTAGTCTGTGTTTGTCGAAATTTACCTTCATACTAGCTTCTCTAGGGATGAACCACTAAGTCCCAGAAAAAGCTTCTGGCAAATGGTTTCATCACATAAACGTTATGTGATTGCCTCAAATGTAGAGTAAAAGTCAAGGTTCTTAGCAGAGACCATGTAGGAAAGGACACTGCTGAGGAATTCTAGTGAGTCCCTGAGAGCTGAAGGCCTCTACTGCTGAAGCTCTGAATTTTAATCCTTATAGATGGTTGAAGCATTCTAGAGAACCACCAAGTGCCAGATCTACAATAGGGTATACATAAGTTAGCAGAGGAGCTTAAACCAGAGGAGGTGGCATGTTATTAAGAACCAACAATAGAGGGGCATGGGAGGAGATGACGAAGGAAGGGTGGGATTGAGAGGGAATAAGGGAGGTGGTTACAGCTGGGATACAAAGCAAATAATATGTAATTAATGTAAAAAATAATTTAAAAAAAAGAACCAACAATGGGAGACAAACGACCAAGTAATAGGAGCTCTGAATACCAGAAGGATTCAAAAAAATCAAGAAGAAATCAAGATGGGAACCTGACGGTGCAAGAGCTATGTATATAGATGTTGGGTACTGGCTTCTAAGCCCTTTACAATAATCCTCTCGCTTCGTTGTCAAGAGCTGTGAGCCTCTGGTTTTGAAAGTCAGAGTCAAATACTTGTGATTCTCTGGGCTTAATCTAAAAGAAGCCACCATGTTTAGAAACTGGTTTAGAACTCAGAGCCACCAATGGGAAGGGAGCTGTCACTCTATTTGTGATTTCTATGTGAATAGAACAAACCCCCAGAGAGCCACTGTAGCTTAAATATAAAATGTAATTACTTGTTTCCTGAAACTGTTTATGCTGACTGAACACACCCAACTTTTATAGGTCCAACCTGTTACACCTAGAAGATGCTTATTAAAAGGGGACATTTAGCAATACTGTGTTGAGTAACCTATAGTTGAAAACTCTGATATATATATCTCCACGCACAAACACACAAACAGTGAGCAGACTAGGGCAATCTCAAAAAATACTAAGTTAGATTCTCTAACCATACTAAGCTTCCAGTATACTTCTACGAAAATTTCTTTGTAATTTTTGTTTTTGGTACTCCCTTTGCTTTTGTGGCTTCCATCATGAACTTGGACACGAACAGCATTTACACATCACCTAAAGAATTGTGGATAAACAAAGCCTGTCATATTAGAATATCCTGAGGTGTCCAGTCTTTTCTTTTTTCTTTATTTTTTTTCTTTTCTACGTGTGGTGGGCATGACTGTCTACAAACAATCAACAAAATCACTTTGAGAGAGAAAAAAATCTAAACATTGTCAATCAACCCTTAGCTTACTTCAAACAATCAATCTATAGACACTCTAAAATTTGTATTATTAAACTGGATTTTCACCAAACTCCTTTTTTAAAAAGTTTTGTAGTCTCACTATATTCAATAGACATCTCTTTGCTTGACCAGGTTTTGCTTTTCATTATGACTTTGTACTAACCTGAATACTGACGGTGAAAACTGATAAATGTTAAATGATGGAGGAAATCATTACCTTTTAGTATAAATAGAAAAGTTCTAAGGCTAATAATGGATAAAAAGAGACACCATTAGTGAGGCAGTTTGTTTCTGAAAATCTCCTCATTTCGGTGTGTTCTAAAATGCAGTATAAATATTTAATTGTTTATCAAAACTATTCAAGGCAAAGATGAGATTTTAGGTGCTTTCTGAAGGCAGACATTAGAAACCTGCTGAATTACACAATTTAGTTAGAACCCAAAGACTACAGATGTTGAGTTTCCTAGCTAATGTGAATTCATAGATATTTGGTTAATTCATTTCCTGTGATATACTTCATTGTTTGTAAATTTCACTTATAGCCAATTATTTTCCTGCCTCTGTTTCACCGTGGAAGGGATTATATGTTCATTTTTGCATTGTTTTGATTCTAGGAAATATGTGTTTCAGATCTGAAAACATGAAAGTCAAACCAGAGACTATTTTTATACCACTAAGGGATTAAAACTTGGAAAATTGAAAAAAGTATTCAAGCATAATGATATTGAGACAGTTCTACATTGTCCCCTCTGAAAAACAGAAAAATTAACAAGGAACTGTACTGGGACTTGTCTTTTGTTAATTACAGTTTATTCACTTTGTATCCCAGCTTAGCCCCCTTCTTCATCCCCTCCCAATCCCACCCTCCATCCATCAACTCCTGCCATGCCCCTCCCGAAGTCCACTGATAGGAAGGTCCTCCTCCTCTTCCCTCTGACCCTAGCCTATCAGATCCCATCAGGACTGGCTACATTGTTTTCCTCTGTGGCTTGGTAAGGCTGCTCCCCCATCAGGAAGAGGTGATCAAAAAGCAAGCCACCGAGTTCATGTCAAAGACAGTCCCTGTTCCCCTTACTAGGGTACCCACTTGGATACTGAGCTGCCATGGGCTACATCTGTGCAGGGGTTAAAGGTTATCTCCATGCATGGTCCTTAGTTGGAATGACAGTCTCAGAAAATATTCCTGTGCCCAGATTTTTGTTGTTGTTGTTGTTCTGTTGCTCTCCTTGTGAAGCACCTGTCTCCTCCAGGTCTTTCTATCTCCCCCTTCTTTCATAAGATTCCCTGAACTCTGCCCAAAGCTTGGTTATGATTCTCAGTATCTGCTTTGATACCTTGCTAGGTAGAGTCTTTCAGAGGCCCTCTGTAATAGGCTTCTGTCAGAATGGAAGACTCAGAAATAAACCCACATACCTACAAATACTTGATTTTTGACAAATAACCCAAAACCACATAATGGAAAAAGGACAGGATCTTCAAACAATGGTTGCTGGTCTAATTGGATGTCTACATGTAGAAAAATGCAAATAGATCCATATTTATCACCCTGCACAAAACTATAGTCCAAGGGGATCAAAGACCTCAACATAAAACCAGATACACGAAACTTGTTAGAAAAAAAAAAAGTGGGGAAAAGCCTTGATCTCATTGGCATAGGAAACAACTTCCTAAACACAACACCAACAGCACAGGCTCTAAGATCAACAATTAATAAATGGGACCTCATGAAACTGAAAAACTTCTGTAAAACAAAGGACACTGTCATCAGAATAAGACGACAGCCTACAGATTGGGAAACGATCTTTACCAATTCTGTATCTGACAGAGGGCTAATATCCAAAATATATAAAGAACAAAAAAAGTTAAACACCAACAAGCCAAGTAATCCAATTAAATAAATAGGGTACAGAATTAAACAGAGAATTCTCAGTAGAGGGATAGTGAATGGCAGAGAAACACTTAAAGAAATGTTCAATGTCCTTATCCATCAGGGAAATGCAAATTAAAATGACCCTGTGATTTCACCTTACACCCATCAGAATGGCTAATATCAAAAACTCAAGTGACAACACATGCTGGAGAGGATGTGGAGAAAGGGGATCCATCCTCCATTGATGGCAGGAATGTAAACTTGTACAACCACTTTGGAAATCAATCTGGTGCTTTCTCGGACAATTAAGAATAGTGTTTCCTCAAGATCCAGCTTTAGCACTCCTAGGCATATATCCAAAATATGCTCAAGTATACAACAAGGACATTTGCTGAACCATGTTTGTAGCAATTTTATTTGTAATAGCCAGAAGTTGGAAACAACCCAGTTGCTCCTCAGTTGAGGAATGGATACAGAAATTGTGCTACTTTTACACAATGGAGTACTACACAGCAATTAAAAACAAGGAAATCATGAAATTTACAGGCAAATGGTGGGATCTAGAAAAGATCATCCTGAGTTAGGTATCCCAGAAGCAGAAAGGCTCACATGGTATATACTCACTTAAAGTGGATATTAGACATATAATATAGGATAAACACACTAAAATCTGTATACCTAAAGAAGCTAAGCAAGAAGAAGGACCCTGGGTAAGATGATCAATCCTCACTCAGAAAGGCAAATGAGATGGACATTGGAAGAGGGAGAAAACTGGGATTTTTCTGTAACACTTCCTTTAAGTGGGAAGAATCTAAAAACTTACTTTTTGTTTTATTGCAATAGTTTGGAGGGTGAATGTATTGAACGGATTCCAAATTTGTCTTGATCTCTTGCTCAGAACTTTTCAAGGCTGTATTATAGGAATATTTCACTGGATGCCATTGTCATCAACAAAATGAACACATATTTAATGATACAAGAATTTACAATTAATCGTGAAAACTATGCCTACAAACCATTTAACAATGTTCTACCACTAAAGAGCAAAACTCATAGTATTCTTAAAAATCAAATCATTGTTTCTATTTTGTTTAATTATAAGTTTTCTTCTGTAAAGTTGACCTTTCGTATGGACAGTTCTAATAGTTGTCTGCCATACATACATAGAATCATATAATCACCAGAAGAATCTGAGATTTCATATTAATTCCATCACTTGTAAAGTCTTCCTAAAGTTACCCTTCATCCTCACAGCATGATCTACCCCTGGCAAGCACTGAGTCTCACTGTACCTTTATCTCTTCCAAAATGTCACATAAGTGAAATTATACACAGTAACCTTTCCTCCTTCAATGTTATATGTAAGAACAAACAAGATTCATAAAAAAAAATTCTTAATACAATCCTGTAGGGCTCATTATAGTAACTTTGTAGGAATAGAGCTTTGACATCTGTCCAGAGGGACTTGAAACAGAAGACAAAACTATTTCTATCATATATGAAGTCAAAATGAAAGGATGGAAATGGTGCCTTCTGTTTCCAGTCAAGGGTAGGAACAGCAAAGAGGTCCCTAAATACACCTTTCAAACCTTCTTTTCTTGTTCACTCTCAGACACATTCCACAACCTTTGAATTTATTTTAAGCTGGCTATCTATCCTCTTTCTCTCTTTGGAACATGGGGCTATACTTCCACAATCCAGCAAGGTCAATTAATTTATGAAATTTATGACTGCCTTGAGCAAACCTATTTTCCATGTACCTAAGCATCAGAGAACCTTTTATGTTAATTGTAAACCCATTTCTCACTTAGAATACTGAGACAACAAAAAGCTTTATGTTCCTAGGATATTAAAGTAATGTTTCTTAACATGGAATTTCCATAACAATGAAGGTATGCTTTTCTCTTAATTCCTCATTTGTAAATTTATTTTCTCTCCTACAGGTATTGCAGAAAAGAAAATTATATAGGAAAAAGATGTTTTTCAAATAGGTTTTGATTAGTCCTTGGAAATGAATTGAATATCATTTTGGTAATAACTCACAATAAAGAACAGCCCCATAAATATTAGTTTATGATGGTGAATGCATAACTTTATATCAATTAAGAAATTGTCTTGATACATAACTCTTTCAAGTAATAAATGGATAAAGTGGACCCCAAAAAATTATTGCAACTTCCTGAGGCTGTCATTGTCTAGAAAGTGATAAAGGAGCTCTTATATTCTCATTTGAATTTGTGGTATTTTATTGGATGTTGAATGATTTAAATTATCCCTTTTTAGCTCTCACTGCAAGAAAGGTTTAAAAGATTATAGAACTGTTTGGTAGAGAGAAGGATCCTCATTCATCATAGATTAGACTTTTTAAAAACTGAGGGGCTAGCGGAGAGTAAATATTTATTTCAATTTCTGTTCCCTGTCATCTATCAGTTTGTCTCTGTAAATATAACAGTACAGAACTCTGACATCTACCACTTCATCACTGTGGCACCACAAGCAAGAATATACTGATTTTCTCTAAAAAGTCTCAGATACAAACCATGGCCATTGCTTTCATGACTAATAAAATAGCAAATATATGTTCTGAAATACTGTGCTTCTGCCACCACAGATAACAGAGCTTTCCAACAGAAATACACATGGTTAAAGTCTTGCCTGCGATCTACAAGGATTTGGGAAATAGAAGTTTCCCAAATGAACCTTACAATGATTTTTTTTTAATTTTGTCCTCATATATCAGACACATGCTACAATTCTATCATTTATTTTAATAAACTACTTGAGAAGTCATTTGCTATGATGAACAAGAATAACACCTGACAATTCTTACTGAGGCTTCAAACATTCCATAGTGACATTACTCAAATAACAAAGTCACTCCAAAGCAAACACACTCACTTAGATTCAAAAAAAAAAAAAAAAAAATCTCCAAGGACGACTCAAAGCATAACTTCACAAGAAATAACATGTACCCATGGAGTTAATGACTCTTTGTGAGCCTAGAATTAAGATACAGAAGGAGCTGGGGAGCAGCTGAGGATTAGAGCTTGTCAGGTAAGGGGGTCTCAGCAGATGTCAAGCAGAAACGCAAACCACAAAAAGATGAGAATAAAAACTCAGCTCAGATCAACTTCGTCAACCTTGATCAAAACTACAAAAAAGTATTTTGATTGTTGGTGTTTAATTTTTGAGTTCTTAATATATTTTAGATCCTAGCCCTCTCTCAGATGTATGTTGGTGAAGATCTTTACCCAGTCTATAGCCTGCCATTTCATTCTATTAACAGTGTCCTTTGCCTTACAGGAGCTTTTCAGTTTAAAGAGGTCCCATTTATTAATTGTTGATCTTAGAGCCTGAGCCAGCGGTGTTCTGTTCAAGAAGTTGTCTCCTGTGCCAATGAGTTCAAGGCTGACTCTTACTTTCTCTTCTAATAGGTTTAGTGTATCTGCTTTTATGTTGAGGACTTTGATCCACTTGGACATGAGTTTTATGCACACTGATAAATATAGAACTTTTAGATACATATAGACTAGCACCATTTGTTGAAGATGCTATCTTTTCTCTACTGTATGGTTTTGGCTTATTTGTCAAAAATCCAGTATCCGTGGCTGTGTGGGTTTATTTCTCCATCTTTGATTTGAATCCATTGATCAGGCTGTCTCTGACATAGGCTCTGTTTTCTGTATTTTGATAACTTTACTTCCCCCTGGCCTGTCTGCCTCGATAGACCACATTGGCGTCCTAATAGAACTTGTTGTGCTGCAGTGGATTTTGGGGGAAGGGGCTCATTTTCTAAAGAAAAGGGGAGGAGGGATAAGGGAAAGAGGGAGGGAGAGTGGGACCGGGCGGAGAAAAGAGAGCAATGATTAGGATGTAAAGTGAATAAATTAATAATTAAAAAAAAAAAACTTCTAAAAAGTCTGATATCAAGTAGTTTATTCCCAACAAATTTACACACAGTACAATTTGGGGGGAAAAAAAGTTCCCTGCTTTAATACAATCCTCAGTGCACAAAAAGAATAATTACATAGAAACTGGACTCAGAGTCATTTCCCCCAAGAAGATGGGTTTTGGAGATAGGCTCTGGTATTAGCTTATAGGCCTAAGGGTATGGCCTGGTCTCAGTTCTATATATAACATAGATGTCATTTTGGCTATTGGCTACTTCTGGTGCTGGTTGATCAAGCTTGGGGGCCCCTGGCTGTGACTGTCATTCAGATTGCTAGCTACATCCCTTCCTGGTGTTAAAAGCTTGATATGACCTGGGCCAACAGATAACGCAGATCACCAGCCTACTGATCTCTTCTAATTCTCAGATTTCTGGATCTAAGAACAGGTTTTTTACATCTTTCCTCCTGGAAAGACAAGCCTGCCTGATTAACTAAGTTCCTGATTCCTCTGCAGATCTGAGGGCCCAAGGGCGAATATGTAATGCTCCCAATAGTCAGGCAGGTCAGGAAAGGTCAGGATCAGGACTCTGGGGAGGAACTTTTAAGCCAAGAAGAAGGCATTAGAGTGAGATGAGGATGTAACAAAGACTGTTAGGATTTGATCTGGTAAAGAGAACTACAGACTGATCCTATGCAAAGCATGGAAATGGTGTATAGTCAGTGCCTGCTTCTCTGCTTTGCATCGTCTTTGACTCCATGGAAACAGTGGTGACTTTTTATTTACCTCAGGTAACTAATGTTTCTTTATTGACCAGAAAATTCCTTCTTGAAAAGAGCAATAATTTTATTAACTCTAAAAAGCAAAGTATTTATATTCAACTTCTACCTTATTTGTGCAGTACTTGCAAAAAGGCAAAGTGTGTGGTAAGGATCAGTATAATAACACTGATCCTGATAACTAACTACACTCCGGCGTTTCTATCCACCTGCTTTGGAGACCAGCCAGACGTCCTCAGCTGCATAAATATAATAGTCAGATGTCTCAGTCCTATTGCTGAACATTCGCATGGTAGCCATGAAAACACTATAACCGCACAAAAACTTATACATAGATGTCCATTCTAGTATTATATTTAATAGTCAAAGATAGAAGGAAACTAAATACCCACCAATTGAAGAATGGATAGGTAAATAAATACATCATTATCTTATTAGGAATATTATTTAGGCATAAGCAAGAATAGAGCACTGGTCACACTGTGACACAGATGAATCTTGAGACACAGTAAGTGAAAAAAAAAAAAGGCAGTTTAGGAGACAAGATATTGTTACTCATTTCCTTAAGAGGACATGTTCAGAACAGGCAAATCTATAGTGACTAAGCAGATTTGTCATTGCCCAGGCTTCGGATGGGTCAGAGAAAGGGAGCTATTACTTCAAATAGCAATATGATTTATTTTAGGAGTGTAGAGAATGTTTCAAGTTATTAATGATGCTTTTTTATTTTTAACTTTTTCTTCACAATTTATTCATAATATATCCAGATTGGAGCCTCCTCCCTGAACTCCCCCAGTCCCACCCTCCTTCCTTGTTCCCCTTATCCCCTTCCCCTAGTCCACTGAAAGGGGGAGTTTTCCACCTTTGCCATCTGCCCATAGCTTTTTAAGTCTCATCAGGACTGCCTGGATCTTCTTCCTCCATGGCCTGGCAAGACTGCATCATCAGGGGAGAGAGATCAAAGAGCAGTCAACTGAGTTCATGACAGAGGCAACGCCTGCTCTCCTCACTCGGAGATCCACATGTAGACTGAGCTGCCAATCAGCTCCATCTGACAAGGAGTCTAGGTCCTCTCCATGCGTGGTCCTTTGTGGGTGCATCAGTCTCTGCAGGAACCCCCGGGTTCAGAACTTTTAGTTCTGTTGGTTTTCTTGTGAGGCCCCTGTCCCCATCATGTCCCTGTAAGGCTGTTCCCCCTCAGGGTTCAAAAGATAACATTTGGTAATGTATAAATTGCCTATTTTAAATGATCATTTCTATGGAAGTGTTAATGACAAAAGAGTTAGCACAAATGCAGTTAAAGACATAATGAGTGCTGGGTGTGGTAATGACTGCCATTCTCAAGTTTCTGCCTACTCTCAGGACTTGAGAGACAGAAGCAGAAGATGCCTGAGTTTGAAACTAGCTTCCTCTAACCAGTGAGTTCTAGACCAACCAGGCTATATAGCAATGATATCATGCGTCAACCTGTGTGCGTATGCATATGCACGTGTGTGTTTAGAAGTATTTACAAAACCAAATAAGAAATGTAGACAGAAAATAAGTAGAAGAAATTATATGAATATCCTGTATCTATTCTTAAACTCACACTGATAAAGAAGATCTGACATACACAAAGTCACCATAGCGATATTTATTAAGCATATGCACGCAAAGGACCATACAACAGAAGCACTGGGCTGGAGAGACGACATGTAGGTTAAGAACAGCAAATTCTCTTGCAGAGGACCCAAGTTCAAGTCTTGGCATCCACATGACAGTTAATAAGTATTTGTAATTTAATTCCAGCCCTAGAAGATGTGAAGTCTTCTGGCTTCCACCGGCACTAGGAACGCACATTGTGCACAGATATGCATGCAGGCAAAACCCTTTAGATAGATAGATAGATAGATAGATAAAACAATTTAGAAAATAAAAATAAAACATATATTAGAACTACCCATGCATGATCTAAAAACCTCTGGATGTAAATGAATCTCACTGGGGTCTCATGCTTTGGATACACTTACAGGGTTTGCATAACATTTCACTCAGAGTTTATAAGAACTTGAAAAGTAAGGTTAAAGAAATAATGTTAGAATTAAAATATAAGAATAAAGATGTTTTCTTTACAAAAAGAAAAGAAAAGAAAAAAGAATTAATTAATGAAAAGAAAGAAAGAGAAAGAAAGGAAGGAAGGAAGGAAGGAAGGAAGGAAGGAAGGAAGGAAGGAAGGAAGGAAGGAAAGGTCCAAATGAATAGTTGTTGTGATTCATGCCACATAGATAAGGAATTGAATAAAAAGAAGCTAAAAAAAAAAAAAAATTCAAACACCTGCAACTGTATCTTGGTAGCTGTGTGTCCTGGTGGTCAAAATGCCCTTTGTGATTAAATATCTTTGAGGCTGCAATTAATTTGCTCTTGTACTGTCAGACACTAAGTCACAAGGACATTTCCCACATATGTACACTGATTAAGAGTCTACATCCTCAAAAGGCTGGTGCTATTATACTATCATTTAGAGTGGTTCTAATGCTCCCTGCACTCTTGTGTGATTTTTCTAAATGATGATTATGGGAAGAAATATCTTAAAATGTAGATCTGGTACACTGTGATTAAGGAAGAAAGAAATCAGTACTTTTAACCTATGGATACATCATCTGCATAGTAAAAGTTCATTAAAATAGTGCAACAAAGAACCCATTTTACTGCTCCTTGATTTGAGAATAGCCCATTCCAGTCTCTGTAGCATTTGCTTTGTTTTGCATTCTAAATAAACTTCTGCTTAAACTACTTGTGTCTTCTGACTGGATACTTCTCTTCGAGAACACAAAAGTCTAGAGACACACATACTATCATAAATGTGTGTGTGTGCACATCTACCTTTAGATAAGTCCTAATGCATATGTATATACTTTAATCTACAAATTACTAATTGCAGACTAGAAAAACAAAGTGCACGATTCATGACACACAGCATAACTGGATCAGTGTTAGAGCTGTGTTTCAAACCCAAGTTGTCTGATGACAAAAGTGTGATTTTCTCCCAAACAGTGGTTCTCAATCTTCCTAATGCTGTGAGCCTTTAATAAGGTTCCTCAAACGTATAATTATTTTCATTACTACTTTATAACTGTAATTTTGCTACTATCTGGGGTCTTCAATGACCCCTGTGAAAGGGTCATTCAACACTCCTAAAGGAGTCACAAAGTACAGGTTGGGATACGCTGTTCTGAGATTATTAACTATCTCTTGATTCCAGGAAATCCCATCATGCAAATGTGCCTGAAGCAAAAGCAGAAGCATAGACAGACACAGCCAATACACCTTGCCAAACATGTTTTAAAAACTGAAATTCCTTTCCTCTAAGAAAGTGGAACATAAAAATCAAGGTAGTCAAACAAGTAAATGTTAAGGATTTCATCACCATCCCAAAGAAAGAAACTGAGTAATTAATGAATACTAGTAAGAAAAAATTTAAATGTAAGAAGAAAATTGATATAATATTCTACAGGTCTAAATAGAGATAATTATTTGTGTGTTATATTATGATATGTTATTTACTTGAATTGTATAATGAATTTTGAGGAGAGTTTCCCCATTTAGTTTTAATGTTTTTTACTGGATTTACAACCTTGCATTTTACTTTATATCCACAAGTGAGAAGCAAATTTAAGTATTTATGCTATACAACACTCTGCTTCTCATAGTTCCTATATTCCTGATGATGAGAGGCTAAGTGTCACAATCAGCAGATATCAAAAGTCTGATAGCTTACCAGAGTGAACAATTATTTCTCATTCAATAATGTCTGAAATGGATTTCTACTATGTGGCTGCCTCTTTTTTAATGGCTGATTCTTGTATATAGTGAGTACAAACCATAACCTTCACTTAAGATTCATGAATCATCTGCAACAAAGGGAAAATATCAGAAACACAGTCATCCCATGAGGCTTTATAGTTATAACCTGAAGTCTATGTAAATCATACTATTTTACCTATATATATTGTACATAATATGCAGTATGGTATCTGAAATATATGTTGCTCCACAACTTGAGATGCAAATACAGAATGTGAAATCCATCATGACCTTGATATTGTCTTAATCAGACATGCATTTAATATACATAGCCTACCTAGCAACAAAGCCAGTCGAGATAGTACACTATAGAGTATCCATCATTCATCCTCCTAGTTATGTGGATGACTAGCAGCTCTGGTGAATATACAGCATGGGATCACATATTGTAAGTTGTGGAAAAGATCAAAATCCAAACTTTTGTTTCTACTCAAAATATTTCACTAGGGGGAAATTTTAAGTCAATCATCTACACATTTTTTTATGTCCCCTACCTACATGAGAGGATGACAAGAGGTATTACATCTCCATGAACAAGGTCTATTAAGAGTTTTCCTATCCATGAACAAGATGAGGAAAGAGATAATGAATACTTCAGTCTAGATTTCTGCATATTTTCATCTCTCTAGGACTCAACGTCAAAGTGTCCCTCCCCCTGAAAAAAACTTCCTGGACTTCCTAATGCAATGCAGTTTCTATCATGTGTGAGATATTCAACAGTTGTAGTGATTTCATTTAAATTAGTTTTTACATTGTTACAAAGAAATTTACCATAAGGATAATATAAAGAAAGGGTAGACTTTACCATAAAAGGTAAACTAAAGGGTTAATTAAGGAAGCGCCATCATCATAACAATGACCATACATGCTTTGCCCTCTCTGACATTTAATATCCTTTTCCTATTCCAATACTTACCTCAAAACAGGTAAAAGTTTTAGCATTCATTACATTTATATACATATATGTGTGTGTGTGTGTGTGTCAAACATATGGTTTGACATATATATATATATATATATATATACATATATATGTGGTTGAAACAAATGAAACCTCTGTAAATGCTTTCTAATACCTTGCATCTATTACTAGTTATATATTGACTTAGCTGATTCCCTAAGCCATATTTCTGGAAGCCATGATCTTAACTTATTCATTAGGAGGGCATATATATTCCTTCTATGATACTTGGGAATATTAGGTAATCAAATAATTGCTAGGTCAGTACTTTCTCCACTCTTAATACATATGTATATTCATTGTCTTATATAATGACAAAATAATCTATCAAAGCAAATTCATAGTAATGCTTCACACCCAGTTGCAAAATGCTAAAACCTTTTCATAATTCTCCCTGTTTTACTTCATACAGTTTAGTACATAAACATCTACCCAAATGTACAGGGTGGTATTTATGGTTGAGTTTTAACCCTGTGTGCCCTTTATATTAATGTAAACTCTTGAACAGTGACCAAAAATCATTACACTTTGATGTCTGTTCAGTGGCCAGAATGAAATGAATTGGTCTCTATCCAATTCCTGGTGGACAAGTGTCTAAATCAAAAAAGAAAAAAAATTAGCATTACTTTAGTTAATAGTTTCAACCACTGGGGTCAAGGATAAAAATGAATAATACAATGTCAACTAACCTTGCAATGAATGCTGTAACTCATTCCAAAATCATGGTGGGAGTAAAGTGAAAGTAGCATCCTCTGGTGAGTACATTCACAAAACAAAGAAATTCTATTGAAGTTGACTGGGAAGTTGTATAATTACATGAAATGACAGTTTTAACAATGGTCATTTCTTTTCACAAACAAATGTTTCATCATAAGATATGAGTTTCTGGTTCTGTTGGTCTTCTTGTGGAGCTCCTGTGCTCTCCAGGCCTCACTCTTTTCCCCTTCTTTCAAAAGATTCCCTGCACTCTGTCCAAAGTTTGTTTATGAGTCTCAGCATCTGCTTTGATACACTGCTGGGTAGATTCTTTCAGAGGCCTTCTGTGGTAGGCTCCTGTCCTGTTTCCTGTTTTCTCCTTCTTCCAAGGTCCATCTTGTTTGCCTTTCTGAGTGAGGATTGATCATCTTACCCAGGGTCCTCCTAGCTCAGCTTCTTTTGGTGTACATATTTTTGTAGGTTTATCCTATATTGTAGGTCTAGTATCCACTTATAAGTGAGTATATACTGTGTGTGTTTTTCTGTTTCTGGGATACCTCACTGAGGATGATCTTTTCTAGTTCCCAGTCTGGACACAAGGATCTTTTCTGAGACTGATACTATAACCAAGGACCATGCATGGAGATAACCTAGAACCCCTGCTCAGATATAGCCCATGGCAGCTCAATATCCAAGTGGGTGTCCTACTAAGGGGAACAGGGACTGTCTCTGACATGAACTAAGTAGCTGGCTCTTTGACCACCTCCCCCTGATAGGGGAACAGCCTTACCAGGCCACAAAGAGGAAGACAAGGCAGCCAGACCTGATAGGATAGGGTCAGATGGAAGGGGAGGAAGACTCCCCTATCAGTGGATTTGGGGAGGAGATGAGGGAGGGAGGGTAGGGTTAAGAGGGGATGAGAGAGGGGGCTACAGCTGGGATACAAAGTGAATCAAATGTAACTAATAAAATAAGTTAATTATTTTTTTTTTAAAGAAAATCCAAGTCTGGTTACAGCTCCAGGGACTCCGATGCCTTCTCCACAGGTACTGCACTCATGGTACACACCTATCCACAGATCGTCACCTGCATATGTAGTTAAAAATAAACTCTCAAAAATAAAACAAAAGACTCATCTCACCAATTTACTCATCGTACCCTTGAAATCACTCTGTAGCCCTAGTAGGCATTGAATTTATTGATCCTTTTGTCATGGCCTGCCAAGCTGTTTGGATTCTAGGCCTGAAGCATCAAATCTGGTTTCCCAGGAGTACAAGAAATAAAATTCCTTGATCAACAGAACCTCACTAAGAACATAAAAACAAAAAGCTAAATGCTTCTCTAGTAGAAAAAAAAAAAAAAAAGAAAAGAAAGAAATCTGAACTCCAACATATTCATAAGCATATTTGTTAATTTCTTCTTTTGGGCTAAGCTCTTGATAAGTCAAAACATTCAAACACACAAGCAGAATTTATACAATGTATAGTTTAGAACTTGTTGTTATTTATTTAAAATTCTAATGTGACTTATAAGAGTCCATGCTTATTAAACTGGGTAGCAAAGTGCTCTCCTGAAGGGGAAACAGATGGCTGTGGCTCACGCTCAGCTGGTGGAATACTTGACTACTGTGCATGAAGCTCTCCCTGCATTTGATCCATAGCACCACATAAAACCAGACATAGTGGCACATGTCAGAAATCTCAGCAATCAAGATGGACTATCAGAATACGAAGGTCATCCTCAGCCAGCCTGGGATACTACAGAAGACTCTGTCTCAAAAATGGAAAGGTTGCAAAGACAAGAAGGAAAATACAGAGGAGAAGGAAGGAGAGAGAAGAGAGAGGAATAAGACAAAAGAGGAGGGGGGGAGGGAGAAAGGCAGGCAGAAAATAAAAAAAAAAAGAAACTATAAATTTCTAAAAAAGGAAAATTGAACCTTCTTGCTTAGTCAGGTTTTCACATATTTTGAAAAGGATCTTTTGTAGATTCTGGAATTTTAAATTAAAAAAAAAATTGAACCCAGCCAAGTACTGAATTTCCCTGTGGTATTTTCATGCATGAGTTTTTATTTTTATTTTTTCCATGAGTTCTTATATATTGTTCTCATTGTCCTCCACCAGCCCTCCCTTCTCCCTTCTTCCAACCTTCTTCACATCTAGAAGCTACACTTTAGGAAGGAGATTCACATCAGATGGCTTTGAATGGTTGTTCTATGACAGGTCAGTGAGGGATAACTTGAAGTGAAGAAGAGACTGTGAAACAAATGTGTTTTGTTTTTCACGAACTGTTCATGAGAGGGAATGTTTTTGGTCTTTGGTGTTCAGTCTTCTGTTTCTTCTGGGTAGATTACCGAAAATTCTCGTGATAATGGTTTCATTTTATTTTCCATCTAATTTCATACTCCTACGTCAACACTCATTTTTTTTTCCAACTATGAGCAATCCACAAACAGCTATACCACTTAGGGCTATTAATTAGAATAATGTTGGCCATTTGACTACAGAGTTCAGTCTCTTCTCTTGTGAGTCTTTAATGCACTGACTGCCTGCAGCCGTTTAAATAATTCCCTTGCCACTTGTCTATGTATTTGAGCAAATAGACTATTACAAGAACAAAGACCTACTTGGTTTTTCTAATTTGACAGAGGATAAAAGAATGCTTCTGCAGCTTTGTTTTATTTCTAAACTCATTCAGCACTGAGTGCATACCCACACTGACTTTTTTTTTTTTTTTGGAATAGATTCATTATGAAAATGGTCTAATAATGAGTATTTGGACCTAGAGTTTAGATCCATCCCCAAATGAGCCCAGGCTCACTTCTCATCATTTCTTTGTTTCATAATTGTGTTCTTTTTTTCAGGCCATTCTATGTTCCCTTCCTGCACATAATTTCTTTTGTACATAATTTTCCTTGATTATAAATACCTGATTACATCAAGCAATTTAAATAATAAAATTGCATTATACATATGTCAACTGGTTTCTAATTTTCTTAGTAACAAATGTATTTGATGAGACTCTATATACATTTTTATGGGAAATAATATTATGTATGTACATGTATAAACATGTATTTCTGAAACTGTAAGAAAGCCATTAGATTAAAAAAAATTACTAAAGTTTAAATATTCTTTAACCTTTAATATAGAGCTACGCCTATGCCAAACGGTTACACGTAGGCAAATTTTAGGAATCTGACTCCAGGAGAGATAGAGACAGAAAATCGTGGAGGAATGAAACATGTCTGGCTGTCGAATCATAAGACATAGTCCAACTCAGCAGACTCTTTGAGCTGGAACATTTTTTGTAGGTTCTCACAACCATCGTGTATGTGCTCATCAGTGTGGGTTTTTACATCTTCACAAGTTGACAGGAAGATTTTTAAAACATGGGTAATTCATAATAGGCCACAATGCTGGTATCCGCGGCTATGGATCTTCATGTCTGAATTTTTTTGCAGTAAAAATGCACACACCTCTGTACATACCCATACATGTAAATATATATGTATCTTATTATAAGTGTTTTGACTTGGATCCTTTAAATCATAGAAATTGTTTGCATTGTACAATGTGAAACTTATTTTTATGAACCAAATAGATTATATTTCAGGATAAAAAAATACTACCCATTAGAACATTTATATTTTCTATTGTGTATCATGATTAATAAGTACGTTACCTGCTATATTATATAGGTCCGCAAACTACACTTACAATTTTCTATAAAATGATTTATTAGAACACAATCACAGCAACTTCTAGTTAACCTATGCCCATTTAACTAGGGCACAGATGACATATGTCTCTTTTCAAATGCTACAAAACTTACTAAATGGGCCTTTTAGAAGGTCTTTTGTCTATGTTAAATTATTAGTGCATTTTCAGCATTGGTAATGACCCCAATGAAAGATGATTATTTTTGCATAATTACTTATAATCACTATACTAAGAAGCCTTCCATCTATTTTCCCTATGTAACAAACAGTCATAAATTTCCTAAGCCTTGTGCTAGGCTGCTCCTATGTGTGTATATATGGATCCTTAAATTGATCCATAAATTTTTGTAAATCTGAACAATAGAAGATTTTACATTCTAGGATATCAAGATCAGAGAAAATATTTAACAAAACCATCCCAGGATTTATCTCATTACTAAATTGAATTTTTTTTTTAGCATCATATATAGTATTTTCTTTGCATGTTTGGTGGTTTATTTAACATTTTATTTTGGCCTGGAGTTTTACAACTCCCAAAGTCATTAACTGTTTTGGAAAATCAATTAAAGAGAGATGGCTTTCCCAGAAAATCCAGTGACAAGGTTTCTGTCTGCAACATTAACGTTGTCGTTTTGACTTTTGAGTTATTTTCTAGTTCTCGTTGAATTTCAGTTTCCTCCATCAGTTCTCATTTTCACCATCTTACCATTAAGTGAAATGAGCTTTTTTGTTCTTCTTGTTGTTTGTTCTGTTTGTTTCTCTATGTATCCTTGGCTGTCCTGAGACTCGCTCTGTAGACCAGCTTGTACCAGCATAGCTCATGTAGAACTAAAGCAGTGTTAAAATTTCTTGATTCTCAGGATTTCCCTAACCTTTCATTATTCCCAACAAAGCTTTTGAAGTGATATTTTACTCAATACTTACACAACTATATTTACTTATAAAGCGCAGCTATTCTTTTATATTTGACTCTTTCATTTATTAATTTCTAATTCTAGTGCTAATCATAATGGCTGAGAAGTTAATAAAATTCAAAAATATGGAAAATCCTTACAGAATAAATGTCAAATATAATACATACTTTGATTAAAATTCACTATATTTTATTCCAATTTAAGTTGACTTTGTCTTGATCAAAATTCAGTCATAGACTAAATTTTTTAATATATTACATTTGTTTTTTTCTAATAATTTAAATATCTATACAATGCTACCCTTTCAAATACCAAGAAAAGAAAAAAATGTGTTAATTTCATTATTTAAATAAATATTAGGAGTTACATTTGTAAAGAACCTTGCAAGGAATTATAGTTTCAATTAAACTGTAGTTTAAATTATTATGAAAGTAAAGTAGGAATGATGGTGAAGCTAGATGCAGCCTTTCTCTCTCTCTCTCTCTCTCTCTCTCTCTTGCTCTCCTGATTATTCTCAAAGACAAAAATTGATTGTCTCAGCAGTGGAAGTGTACTTGTCACTTGTCTTTTTAGGAATCAGTGATGCTAAGGGAAGTGATTTATTTTCATGGGTCAGGGCAAGGTCACATGACCTCATATGAGTTATTTAAGAGAAGAGTAACTATAAACATCAATTAATAATAGATTATTTTAATATGAAAATCACAAACATCAAGAGAAAGGACGCAAGAGTCACTGTGTCTACTAATGACTTCTATTTGGGCTATTTAGAACTGTTTGGCCCTAATATGAAAGTTTTCTCTGTAATGAAGATGTGCAGTGACATGAAAAATAACTAAAAGTATTGCTCTTCTCTAAGAGGGCTTGCTCCATTCAGTAGAAAGAGTAAGGAACAAGTTAGTAAATGCAAAATGAGTGTTTAACTATGGACACTTTTCTATGGTGAGGGTGATGACCATGATCAAGAACTTCAAGGTCAAACTGACCATTTGTCAACTCCTGAAAGAGGTATAATCAATTGGGGGTTGATGTAACCATCTGTCCAGTTAAACTGGAAAAAGGCTCAGAGCCAGAAAAGCCAAAAGAGACAGCTTAGTCCTGGGGAAGGGGCCAACTTTATCTTCACTACCAAGTTCTCTGGAATGTGAACTCAAAGCCTTTTTTCAAACAGCCTTTGAGAAACAAAGTATCATAGGATGGCTTATTCGAGATTTCTGAATCCCTGATGTGATCACATTTTTTTCCAGCTACCTAAAATGTCAATCCAATCAAACCTTTATTTTCTATATATAAAGTTGAATTTCTGATTAAGTAATTAAAATGCACAGTACATTGGCAATGCTGCTTTGAACAAATGACAAATCATCTCTGTTTGAAATGTTTTCTGCCCTTCTTTCTAATGTATCCACTCTCTCTTTCAGTTCCCTTTCCCATTCCCTCCTGAATGACAGTCTGTTTGGTTACCACAATGATTGACTTTAACAGTCATGAATTGATAAATATGAATGTGTGTCTAGAGAATATGGGTTTGTTGATAAGTGTATCACCAGTAATAACTCCCGTGGAAGATAACATTACAGTAAAATAATACTATTTATTTCAAGATTTTAAGTTGAAAATGTCTGTAAGGGATAGTTGGTATGAAATCATCTTTACTTTTGAGAGAATAAGATGCCATCCTGAGGATTCTGAGAGAGATTTTTTGACATTTTAAACAGCTCTAGACATTATCTGCTGTGATGAATTAAAATTCAAAATGTGAAGATTCTTTTTCCTTTGTCTATGAAAAATGATTTTTCTCTGCCTTTAAGACAAAGTGCAGTGGTGTATTCTGCACACAAAATCCAAATATAGGAGTTTACATATTATAGTTGAGCCACACTTTGGTTCTGTGCAAAAGGAAAAGGAATGACATGAGTTGTGGTTGCAGCTACTTTGCTTATAAAATCTGAACTGGGGGACATGTGGGATGGCTCAGTGAGTGAGAGCACTTACTTCTGAGTCTGACAACCTAAGTTGAATCCCCTGACTCTTCTAAGCTGTTTTCTGACCTGTACACTCATGTCAGGGTCTTTGGGTGACCAAACACAAACACACACACACACACACACACACACACACACACACATAAGTAAAGATATGACAGATTGATAAACTAATTAATTAATTAGTAAAATGGAGCAAAAAGGTAAATTAGAACTGAATACAATTAGTAGGGTTCGGGAACTGAGCCAATCACATAAATCAAATGACAAGTGAGCCCAGATGATACCAGGAAGTAGGGTTGCAATTGTAGCGAAGTTTTCCATCTCCTTTCCTTCTCTATTTATACGTAGCAGACTTGATCAGACACATCGCTCAGTATGCTTCTTCATTGTAAAATAAAGATTACCACATACCTAAGTCCTAGCAAGGAGAAAGCATAAGACCAGGGAAAGCAGCGCTCAAGAGAAAGTGTATGCTGTGCTGACACTCTGAGAGCTCTCTCTACTTCCTTCTCACTTGCCCTCTGTCACTCTCTCATTTCCCGCTGACAACCTGTTGCTTTTATGGAAATATAGAATATTTTATGTAAATATAGAATGAAATTTAAAGTCATCTTATATTCTAGCTTGCTGAGAGATAAGGACTAAGGTGCTAAAGAAAAACAAAATATTTGATGAATCCTTCTGTAACCAAAAGGAAGTGTTACTGTTAGGCCACAGAGGAGGACTTTGCAGCCAGCCCTGAAGATACCTGATAAAACAGGGTCAAATAAAAGGGGAGGAGGTCCTCCCCTATCAGTGGACTTGGAAAGGGGCAGGGAGGAGACCCGGGGAGGGAATGTGGGGTTGGGGAGGGAATGAGGGAGCGGGATACAGCTGGGACACAGAGTTAACAAAATGTAACTAAAAAGAAAAATAAAATTAAAAAAAATGCACTTGCAATCTTGGATGAAAAGACCAATGGCTCAAGAGAGTGAAAGTGCCCCAGCTATGACAAGGAGTAAGAAAACATATGTTATTGAATTCCACTTCCCCAGAATATATTTGCTGGGAGATAATTGACAACTACCCTGGATTTTGAAAATTAGCCTGGTCTTAAAATATAAAAAAAACAGAACCAAAAATTCTGGGCACAGGGCTCATTTCTGAGACTGATACTCTAACCAAGGTCCCTGCATGGAGATAACCTAGAACCTCTGCAAAGATGTAGCCCATGGCAGCTCAGTCTCTAATTGGGTGCCCTAGCAAGGGGAACAGAGACTGTCTTTGACAAGAGCTCAGTGGCTGGCTCTTTGATCAACTCCCCCGATGGGGGAGCAGCCTTTCTAGTCCACAGAAGAAGACAATGCAGCCAGTCTTGTTGAGACCTGATAGGATAGGGCTAGATGGAAGGGAAGGAAGAACTCTCCTATCAGTGGAATTGGAGAAGGACAGAGGAGGAGATGAGGGAAAGAGGATGGGATTGGAAGGCAATGAGGGAGGAAGCCACAGCTGAGATACAAAGTGAATAAACTGTAATTAATATAAAAAATTAAAATGAAAAATGCAATAGTAATTAAAATACAAAAGTAATTGTTATAGTCTCATACCATTGTCTATGCTGAAATCCTAGTTTTTAGGACAAGGACTATAAAAAAAATACAGGACTTTTTTGTGATTTAATTATATTTTTTCTCTTTATTTTTTCTTTATTAATTACACTTTATTCACTTTGAACATTTAATTATTTTTAATTTAAGATTAAACATAAAAAATTAAAAATATTGTTTGCTTTAAAATGGTGTGAAATTGTTGTGCATTTACTAGAAAGTATACTTTTAATTTCAAGTTTTAATTTTTTTTCCTTGAACTACTAATAATATTACAGTTCTCTTCCATCTTGTCATGTTTTGCAGGACCAGTAAGTTTCCAGGCAGACAGGACATCATGGAGATTAATAGCCAAAAGTCTAAACAGTGCTCTGTGGGTCTGAGCTACGATGTTAAGAAGGAGAGTGCAGTTTCAATTTATGGCATTTCAATAGTCCACAACTCTATCAGAGTGTGAGCTTATCATAATTTCAGGACTAAGTCACTTAATTTTACACTGTGCAATTCTGGAGATGTTGGTGGTTATAACTCATCATGTATACGTGGCCTCATAACCAATCACACTTCCTTAACATTTGAAACCAAAAGCTAGTTGAAGAAATTAGAATTAAGCCTCTGGAGAAATAGGGAGAATTAAGAGTTATAAGGCTGGGGTTGGCAAGTCGGAGAATGTCACAGATTCCTTCCACAGCCCTAAGTGATACAACCTATTTCACTTAATACTCAGTGAAATGGATAGACACTTACAGTGCACAATCTTTTCCATGTTGTTCTTATGTCCTTACCTTTGTCCAAGATTTTAAATTCTAAAAGAAGAAGCATCTTAATGATTAAAATGTTAAATACTGAATCATCTTTTTTTTTTTTCTCTAGATTTACAGGGCCCAAAACATCTGCTGATCTTCAGATAAAGTCAGAATGAGCAATGCCTGTCCTTGTTCTCTAGTTCTGTGGATCAAATTCATAAAGCATTCTAAGCCCGTTAGGTTTGACTTGTATAAAAGCACTGTTTCTCTTTTAAAAACTAACATAGTTAGTCTTACATGTTGAGGTAATGCTATTCTATACAGAAAAAAAAAATGATGCACACATTTGGTGATGAAGAAAAAGTAGAGAGACATTGCCATCAGTACACAACTTGGCACAAGCTAGAATCATTTAGAAAGACAGAACATCAAGTAAAAAAGTGCCCCCAGCAGACTAGCCCATGGGCAAGTGTGTGGTATGTTTTCTTGGTTGATGATAGATGTATGAGAGCCCAGCTCACTGTGGGTCTTGCTGCTTCTGGACTTGTGATCTTGGGTTCTACATGAAAGCAAGCTAACGAAGCTATGACGAGCAACCCAGTAAGCAATACTTCTCAACGGCTTCTGCATCAATTCCTTCCTGGAGGTTCGTGCTACATTTGAGTTCACCCTCTGACTTGCCTCAGATTATGTGGGGAAACTGTAAGTTAAAATAAACTCCCAAAGTTGCTTTTGGTCTGATGTGCTATCACAGCAACAGAAATCCAAACTGTAAGACACTTTCCTAGCATGCCCTTACTTTGCTTACCTTCAAAGGTGCATCCTTATTTCCCAAGAATGGAGCTTTGAAGATGATGCCTGGTCCCCTTTCAGAACTGAAGCCTGGATAAAAGTGATTCCTGTCCTAGCAACTATTGGACCCAAAATACTTACTTTTGAGAGGTAAGCAGTTAAAATCTGGACGAGGCAACATTAATATATTCTTGGATTTGTGTTTTGATAAAAATTATTATCAGTTCCCTGAAGCTCTCTAGACATACTTTCCAAGAGTTAAAACATTTATAGTCAAGGTCAGTTGAAAAGTATTAAGTGAAAAATTGTGCTACTCAGAATAATGGAATTAAATCTTATGACACCTTGTTCTATACTACCTAGAATGTGAACCATCCAAATGGCATTATATCCATACTATATACACTATGTACCTTTTAATTCCTTTGTAATATTGTAGGTTATCAGGCCAAATTTTATGCTGTGGCATTGCTTAAGTGTAGGATTCAAAATGCCTTGTGATTTCAGGTGTCTGTTTACTGAAGGTCTCCTTCTAGACATAAAGGGGGGAATGCTATAATCAAATGACTTATTTATTTACTTGAGAACGAAATATACCTGAAATAAGAATTAATTCTTAAAGATATTTCCTAAAACCAAGGACATTTTGAAGAATATGTAGTAAGTGAAATCTTTATTAATAACATTGTTACTTAAAACTTTATTTCTTAGGTTTTAACAAAGTCTGTTACTAACAACGTATAACAACGTATAAATGTTCAAATTTCATTGTACTTATCAAAGTTTCAGCTCTTATAAATGATACTAGTTTGTTTGTTTATATATATATATATATATATATATATATATATATATATATATAT